>NC_069504.1:707313020-707608020 GCF_027579735.1 Bombina bombina
TCTATATCTATACTGACTCTAAACTGCATGATAACACCACTGCCAGCTAAACCCCTGTTCTTCACCCTATAATCACTCCTACATTTTGAAGTATCCCTGCACTCTCCCCTACCTATAGGGTGAGCCCCCTGCTATCCTACCTGTGTTGCCACAATCACAGAATCTTATCCTGTCAAAACAAAAAAAAAAAAAAAAAGAGAGAAAGTACTGTAACCTTGCTATATGAAAGTCAACGATTATTTCCAGAGGCTCTCACCGCCTAAAAAAAGACGCCATGAGTCAAAGGTCAAAAACTCAGGAGAAGAAGCTCCGACAAGCGGCAGAGAACCAAGTAGCAAACTCTTCTCAGTTGGAGGGGGGCACAGGCTCTCAAGACCATAGCTCTTTATTACAGGAACTCAAAACCTTTTTTTTACCGAAAATGGACTCCTTGCAAGCGGGGGTGGATACCCTGACTAGTGAGGTGAGAATGTTTTCCACACGTCTTACAGCTGCAGAGCAACGAATCTCAGGAGTAGAAGATAGGCAGCAAGATTCAGAGAACTCCTTGAAAAACCTAACTAAGCAAAATCAATATCTCCTAGATAAAGTAGAGGACTTGGAGAACCGCAGCCGGCGGAATAACCTGCGAATAGTTGGAGTACCTGAGATTGTGAAAGATAAGGATCTACTAGAATTTACTGCATCTACTCTCCCGAAGCTCCTTGGAATGCCCCAGGACTACCTCCCACTGGACATCGAAAGGGCACACCGAATAGGCCCCGACAGACATCTGGAAAATCCTAAGGACAGGCCTAGGCAGGTCATTTTTAAGTGCCTGAATTACCAGGATAAGCTGGCCTTGTTAAGGGCTTTCAGGTCACATAAGGAACTCAAATATGAAAGCCACAAGCTCCTTTTGTTCCAGGACTTTTCAATGGAAGTCACTCGAAAACGCAAGGAATTTGCTCCCCTATGCTCCGGGCTTCATGAGCAGGGGCGACAGGTCGCCTTATTGTTTCCTGCTAAATTGAGGCTCCAGACACCCTCAGGCCCGAAAATCTTTCATACACCTGCTGCAGCGCAAGCTTACCTATCTACGGAACGTCGGAGAGAAAATGACTGATACCTCCTCAATCACTAATAAGTATTCACAGCTGCTCCTTATAGCTTAGATATTGTTTTATAATGTATGCTGAACTTTGTTTACAAGTTTGGCTAACCCCAGTGTTGGCTGTTCTGTTTGGACTACAATGTTTGAATTGTAACTGTTGGGTTTGCCTTGCAGGGGAAGGGTGTTATTTTTTCCAGGTTGTGTGTTTCACATTTCTTGCATTCCTGTTTGGGACTGGGAGGAGGTCCCTGACTCTCCCATACGGCCCCCAAAATTATAAACGAAGCTCTCCTTACCTCCTAAGTGCCTTTTGCATTCTGATACCATATGATATATTACGTACTTGCACTATATGTGTGGCTCACTCTCCCGCACCAAGACCAATGATTGCACCGCTCCCTTACTGGGCTCTGAGGAGCCGCATATCACCCCACCTAATTCTCCTATATTACTCTGAGTCTCCTCCTCTAGCGGTGGAAAATAAAGGCTCATATCGCCCGCCCACAGCACGGCCCCTGTCCCTGAACTCTTTTTCACACATCACCTGGTGTACTCCGGATGATGCTATGCATAATACCTCCAAAGTTCCATTACAAATGCTACTGCTATGTATTGAAAATGTTGGGCTGTTAATTTACAAGAGTGCCTTGTTGAGGAAAACACTGGGTTGCTTGTCCTTAACTATGTTTTTTTTCCTGATCTGTCCTCAGTTTACTTCTGGAGCGCCTGGAGTATCGCCCCCCGCGGCCACGAACTCATGGAGAGAGCTACCTGCCTTATATCTGCTGGTGAGTCAACCCTTCGAGCCTAACCTCTTTAGGCCCTCACTTACACCCCACACACACGTTTCTGATCCTAGTCGTAGGGCTCATGGCCTAATTTATGTCAGTCTAGATGTTCTAGTGAATAGATACGCACCGCACAACTTATTCCACATTCCTACCCGCTCTCATATCAATCCTGACATAGTATGGCTGCAAACCTGAGGATAACCTCCTGGAATGTTGGGGGCATCACGTCCCCGGCAAAAAGGAGTATGATTTTACAACAGCTTAAAAAACTACATACTGACATAGCGCTGCTCCAGGAAACCAAATTAACCTCTGAGGAACATGAAAAAATGAAGGTCCGATGGGTAGGCCAGATTCTTTACTCCCCTACCGAGAGTAGAAAGAGAGGGGTAGCTGTCTTGGTAAGAAAGGGCCTTCCAGTGTCTTTTTCACAAGTGGAGATAGATAGAGAAGGCAGATTTATTCTAGCAATCCTAAAAGTGGGAAACCTTGAATACACTTTATGTAATGTCTATGGTCCCAATGAATTTTGCCCCCCCTTTTGGTCGTCTCTGCTAGCCAAACTAGCCTCTTATACTGCCCCTGTGATCTTGGGGGGAGATTTCAACTTGGCCCAGGCCCTTCCCCTGGACAGATTCAAAGACCCAACTTCAGCTAGCTCCACAAAATACTCACACACTAGATACAAAAGAGAGATATCTCTGATAAATAACTTAAAAACCACACTGGGTCTTGTAGATGTATGGAGAGTACTGAATCCACTGGAGAGAGAATATACCTGTCTGTCTAAGACGCACAGTACCCTTTCGAGAATAGATTATTTCCTGACCTCCTCTGGGATAACACCTCAAATTCAGCATCCCACCATAGAACACATCACTATTTCAGACCATGCCCCAATTCATTTCATACTCCAACCCACACCCATCAAACCTCCAAATAAATCTTGGAGATTCCCAGCCTATCTATACCATGACATAACTTTCCGTCAACATCTTAAAACCGCATGGACACACTACGCGTCAGATAATGACCAACACAAAAACAACCCAAATCTGTTTTGGCATGCCTCTAAACCAGTTATGAGAGGGATTATAACCTCCTTTACAGCACACCATAATAAAAACATTAAAAGAGTTGATGAAGCATTCTTGGCAAACCTTACCGAGGCGTACAATGGATACCTCTCTAACCCTACCCCCACATCTAAAAAAAATTACTATGATCTTAAACTTGCTAGGGACACCTACCTAGCCCAACAAAACAATACTTCAGACATACACAGACAGGGACGATACTTTAGGCACGGTAACAAGTCAGGTAAGCTGCTAGCTAATCTAGTTAAGCTAAGCACGCCCAAATCACACATCCTGGCTATAAAGTCCCAATCACACTTAATTTCGAACAACAAAGAAATAATGTCAGAATTTGTTAAATATTACACCTCTCTATACACCAGCCAAGAAATTAACCCAGAGGCGAAGCGGAACTTCTGGAACAATACAAATATCCCGACCCTCTCAGATGAACAAAACTCACTACTTAGCGCCAGCATCCTCCCTCAGGAAGTAATTAAAGCCATAAATAGAACCAAGCTTGGAAAGGCGGCGGGCCCTGATGGCCTACCCGCAGAGTACTACAGACTCCTTGTAGAGGACATAGCCCCGGCTCTGTCCTCCCTATACACCGCATACCTAGAAGGCTCTTCTCTAATAGATACCAGATTTACAGAGGCAAATATCTGCCTTATCCCTAAGCCTGATAGAGACCTTACAGATACTTCCTCCTATCGCCCAATTTCATTATTAAACGGAGACTACAAATTGCTCACCAAAATTTTAGCTGACAGATTAGCGCAGGTTCTTCCCTCAATTATACACACAGATCAGACCGGGTTTATTAAAGGGAGATCATCGGTGATTAACATCAGGAAAACATTGGCAATCACTTCCCATTATTGGTATAATTCCCACTCCTCTAACCCCGCTGACCTGCAGGACGCCTGTCTCCTTGCCCTCGACGCAGAGAAGGCGTTCGATAGGATAGAATGGGACCACCTACATACATCATTACAAAAATTTGGCCTCTCGGGCAATTTCACGTCTTTTCTACAACGGTTATATACAACCCCTAAAGCATCTCTGATAGTTAACGGAGAGCTTTCCCCCTCATTTGTCCTGCAAAGGGGTACGAGACAGGGATGCCCCCTCTCCCCGCTGTTATTCGATTTAGCCATAGAACCCCTTGCATGCTACATCCGACAAAAATGCGATGGCCTAGACGTCCTAGAACACAAGCAACATTTATCGCTGTATGCAGATGATCTGCTACTATTTATAGGCAACCCTGCTACTAATTTGAACCCCCTCTTGGAAGTAATTGAAACCTTAGGTACCTTTACAGGTTACAAGGTTAACGTTAATAAATCGGAGGTGACTTGGTTACAAAACAAACAACACACCATTCTGACGAACACCACACTTAAAATAACAGACGGATCCTTTAAGTATCTGGGCATTCATGTACATGTGAACCCCAATAAACTATATCACCTAAATCTGACAAATACTATACGCAACATAAAACTTCTGCTCTCGGGATGGCAAAACTTACCCCTGTCTCTTATGGGACGAATTCATCTCTTTAAAATGGTTGCGTTACCCAAACTTTTATACCCCCTGCAGATGCTACCTCTCCTCCTTACTCAACAAGACACTAAGTCACTACAGTCTGCTCTGGGCCAGTTTATATGGAGAGGTAAGAAGCATAGGATAGGGAAAGATTACCTGGCTATGCCCCTGACTGGAGGAGGGCTTCGTCTTCCAAATATTTCATGGTACAATTGGTCCACCCTCACTAAACTCATATTAGACTGGCTGGTTGGTAACAACCGTTTTACTATCCCCATCCTAGAAGATAATTTTATTAAACCAATGAGCCTAGCCTTCTTACCTCACGCAAACCTCACTTCATTACCATCACAAATACAGCAACATATATTATATAGGGACCCGCTTAGGGCCTGGGCCAAGTTGTGCAGGCTATGGGGGATAGATAAATCAGTTAGTAAGTATCTGCCAATTCAGGGCAACCTAAATTTCCTACCTGGTTATACTACAAAGGCATTTCAAATATGGCACGCCCAAAAGCTCTCCATGATTAAACAGCTCCTTAACCCCCTGACATTGGAACTTATCCCCTTTCATGATCTAAGAGATCGGTTTAACCTCCCAAATTCCCATGGCTTTGCATACTTTCAGTGCAGGCATTATATCACTAAATTAAGGGCGGAGGGGCGTCTTCCCAAAGAACCCACCAACATTGACAATCTCTGTGCGCTGGCAAAACAGGGATCATACAATATTACACACATCTACAACTCCATCCTTAGACATTTTGAGGTCTCTACGGTGCGCAGGCTTACATTGAAATGGGAGAACTTCGTCGACTTGTCAGTCGACGAAGAGCTTATCTGCGCAAGTCTAAAAAAGATACAGACAGTCACTATCTCTGCCAAATTAAGGGAATCACATCTAAAATTTATACAAGCCTACATAACCCCACATCTCCGTTCTAGATGGATCCCTGGAGCTAGCGATACCTGCCCCAAGTGCAGTTCTATCTCACCAGACTGGCTGCATCTGCTGTATGACTGCCCCAAGCTGAAGAGCTTCTGGCTTAAAATCTCGTACTGGCTCACTAAAGTTACAAAGACTCGGATAGCACTCTCAGCCCAGCGTATAGTTTTTCTAATCTCAAATGACAACCCACCTCTTTTTGATAACTTAGTATCTATAGTCATAGTTTTGGCAAAACAAATTATTTTGGCTAGTTGGGCCGGGAAAAAATCCCCCTCTCTCCCGAGGCTTCTTAGAAGTATACACACACAGATGTTAATTGAACAGGCAGACGTGAAGGGGGATCCAGAAAAGCGTATCAAACATTTTATTTCCAAGTGGGAAGCTTATCTTCTACACCTACCTGGGGCAGTCAGGGAAAAAGTCATATACCCATTCAGAAATAGCCTCTTTATCTTAAACGAGAACCTTAAAGGTAACTGGTCCTTCCCAACTCCCCAAGAATAGTCGACAATCGCACCCTAGGCATACACAAATCTGTCCCTTTTAAAGCCTTCCTTCATGGCGTCAGTCTTCGTCGCCATTCCCTTCACTCTTCTTTCTCCTTGGTTCGTGTCCGGGGTGGTCGAGCTAGGCCGGAGGGCTCCAGGTAAGTTTTTATGTAGTATGTAGTACGTATTATGTACTAAGTGTTATTTTCGTTTTGTTTGTACTTATGTTTGTTTTTGTTTTATGCGTTGTACTGTTATGATATACACTAGAAAATGTGACTCCGTACCTCTACATGGTGAATTTAGATAGTTCATTGATTATGCAACCAGACAATGGATATCTGTACTTGTGAATTGGATTTTACCACAGTCATGTCATTGAGTTGAATTAGTTTGTGCTTTTTGCCATGTATGTATTGGATTCTAACCACAAATAAAGTTATTAAAAAAAAAAAAAAATAAGAGATATACAGTATATATATATATATATAAATATATATATATATATATACACACACACACACGTTTTGGGTAATCTCTTATTTTAGCGTATTTTGTTCTCTATGGGAGAAACAAGCGTTTTAAATTCCCAGCCACTGTTTTCTATACAATCTTTCTTAACCCTTTCATGCCGGGGTTAACAGGTCTACATCGGAACAACTGTTCCAATGTAAACAAATTGAAATCTTGCGATTGTGCATGTGATCACTTGATTTCAATGATGGGATTGCATCAGGGGGCATCCCTATGATGCTAGGCATGCCTCCAGACCGCGATCCCATCAGGGAAGCGCCAGTGGCTTCAGGAAAGCCAAGCTGTTAGGACGTTGTATTCCGTCCATCGGCACTAAAGCCCAGCAAAATTCGGATGGAATACGTTGTAACGTCGTTAAAGGTTAATACAACGTTGCATCTTCAAGAAACTGCACAGAGAGCTTCTTAAATGAAAACAGCACTGTCCTTAGGACACATACAGTATTGACATACTGAATTCAATCTATTTTCTACTAACCCTTGCAATGCCATCAGGTATAAACTATTAACCCCATTACTGTAGGCAATAAAGGGTTAATTTCTACAGTGCATAATACTAGTTACTGTAGGCAATAAAGGGTTAATTTCTACAGTGCATAATACTAGTTACTGTAGGCAATAAAGGGTTAATTTCTACAGGGTATAATACTAGTTACTGTAGGCAATAAAGGGTTCATTTTACAGGGTATAATGCTAGTTACTCTAGGCAATAAAGTGTTAATTTGAGAGTGCATAATACTAGTAAAAACTGAAGGCATGAAATGGTTAGCTTCACAGTTTTTCATGGAGTCTGATTACTTGCAACATTGTATAAAAATTGTTTTTACCAGTGAGAGCACTGAGAATAAAATACTGTACGCTAAAATACTAAATTGGGCAGATGCTCCTAATAAAACACGCTAAAATAAGAGATTACCTGAGTTTTGATAAGTAAATAAAAAAAACAAAAAAAACAAGGCCCTATTTCTGTTTAAATGGGGCGATAGCAAAAATGCTAAAAAAAAATATCGGGTACTTTGGTCAAGTTTTTCTCTAAAGTGCCTGGTCCTGAATGAGTTAAACGCGTTTTGGTGTTCAAATAATCCATTCTTATTATAAGATTTGCAAATCGATTTGATTAGCAAGATGTGTGACACTTTGTCTAGTAATACGTCGCCATAACCCTTGTCAGCTACACTTTTGTCAAACGCGCATGAATAAGTACTGCTGCAACAGCAAAGCCCATGGCAAATATAGGAACTTTATATTGCAGCATCCCTCTCCCCTTTTGCTAGCTAAGGATAATATGACTGGGATTGAATTTAGTCTGCTGTCCAGTTACTGTAAGCAATCCCTGTTATGTGATCAGCAAATCATTAAGAATACTAATAGAACCTAAAACAAATAAAGCAGCACTCCGCTTATTACCGGTCTTACTGTTCGATAATACGAAACTTTCAATGATCCCTAGGAACAACTGTAGTCAACCAACAGTTAACAACATGATCACACAATAACACATTTATATATAACACAATATTACTTACATATACGCTTTTCCCGCCCTGAGCACACTACGGTCTATAGAGCTTTACAGAATATAACCGGAAATTACCACTTTACTATTCTCTATATCCGGAAAATAAAGCAGTCCAATGAACGCAATCGAAAACCTCTTACGCCCACCCATTCAATCAGTGATTGGTCGCTTGAGTTGAAATTCGGACACTTATGATTGGTTCATTATTGACGTCAATCAAACGTTCTACGTCAGCATTAAATGGTTGGCAGACGTGAAGGAAGCTGCACACTTGCACAGTAGAAAGGAGCAAGGTTTGCTGGTAGTTGGAGTCTTTCCTTTTGGTTACTATGGGAGGCCTTCAACAAATAACACTAACTCACGCACACCTCAAAGTGTTTCATGTCCCTTTAAATTCCATGCTCATAGCATTGGGGAAACTGTAAATTTTAAATATAGGTTTCTTTTTTTACATACGACAATAAATAAGAAGCATAAATCATTTCACCAACAAACAAAAAATGCAAGCTTTCATGGAATTATCAAGTTTATATTTTGTAAATCAATTCCACATCAGGTTTGTTGTTTTTTTATGCAAAATACTTATGTAATATCTGCAATTTGTGTACATTATAAAATAACATGTTGTGAAATGAATCTTCTGCCCCAACATTTAATGAAAAGTAAATTCAAGAAAGGGATTTTTTTTTTTAGAGATGGCCCTTTCTAGATATCATCAGATATACAAAGTATGTTAAATATTTGACAGTTATCAATATATTTTACCAGAGAAACATTCAACTATGAATGTTCAGTTGTGCAGATTATTATGCATTATGTTATAATGTTGCTTTTGCAGACACTTTTAGAGGGAACATGTTCTCTGACAAGCACCTGATAAGAGTTAATTGTATTCTGCGCAGCTTCAGAACCACCATTTAAAATGTGTTGGACTCTACCCCTCTCTTCACAGGGAATATGAGTTCTGCTGCTGCCTCCTATTTACATAACAGTGTTCTCTTCAGGACCTTTTTAATGGGTGCACCACCCGGCTGATTTTACTGACCACTCTGCTAAATTTATAGCCAATATTAAGCTTAAATTAGCTAACATTTTTGCACAGATTATCATTAAATACATTTATTTTAAATTATACAATAATTTTGTGCTTTTGATAGAAGAAAATGTCATAATATTGGAAAGTATTACACTGCCTCCACCCGGCTACTTTATAATGCCACCCAGCTGGCAAAATAAGATGTGGAGAACACTGCATGCCTATTCTTTTGATATTATGGAGTATTGCAATTGTGAGTATAGTTGTTGGTTTCCACAGGCAAAATCAGCTATTTCAAATGACAAAATAATGGTAAAATTAGCTTTTTGTAAACTATTTAATACACTCCAGATGGTAAAATGGATCATTGTGAACACATTAAACTCAATTGTTTTCTTTCATTATTCAGACAGAACATACAATTTTAAACACCTTTCCAATTTAATTATATTCTCAAATTTTCTTTGTTTTTTTGTTATCCTTTGTGGAAAAGCAGGAAGGTAAGTTCATGAGTGAGCACGTGTCTGCAACACTAAATGGCAGAAGTTTTGTAACAATGTTATACATTAGCAGGAGCACTAGATGGCAGCATTACTTCCTGTAATGTGCTTCAGGCATGTGAACGCTACCTGTCTAGATATCTCTTCAACAAAGACTAACAAGAAAACAAAGCAAATTTGATAAAAAAAAGTTTTCAATTGACTTCTATTTTTTTTTAAATTGCATGCTCTATCTGAATCATGAAAGAAACATTCTGGGTTTCATGTCCCTTTATAGTGGAAAAAAAATAACATGCTCTTGCATGTTTTCCACTTTGGACCAGCGGTTCTCTATAGCTCCCAAGCAGTACTATACCTATGTATTTGCAGGGATATACACAGATTTGCTGGATCAATAGTGATAACATTACATGCTCCAAAGAATGAGGCATGACATTTTTTTTTTTCACTATAATGGCAATTTAAAGCGTGAGAAGTTTATTGTGCAATGTCCCTTTAAACATATAGCTATTATACTGCCCAAAGTCAAGGAAAGTCGCTTAGCTTAAAACAAGACAAGTTACATAGCAGTTAAAGGGACAGTAAAGTCAAAATTAAACATTCATGATTCAGATAGAACATGCCATTTTAAACAACTTTCCATTTTACTTCTATTATCTGATTTTATTTGTGCTCTTGATACATTTTAAGTCTTAGCCAATTAGATTAATCTTTTCCATATTATTTACATTATTGGTTTAGAGGTATGGGGTTAATGTTTCAGAATTCTAAAGATGTTGTTGACATTGTGATTATACTGTGGCAAAGCAACAAATAGTTGTACTGGGCACATAGCCCACATCCAAAGATAAGGTTTAGTGTAACCAAACAAGTACTTTACTTATGTTCTGTCCAGTATACCTTTCTCAAAGTTTTCATAAATGCCAGCTTTCCATAGGCAAAACATATCAGATACCAACCTATATGCTAATTGTTATTACAGTATGATATAACCAATGTCATTGGGAACCTCGTTAGGAGTCTACAAGTCCTGTTTGTGCATGATATGTTCAGTTTTGCTTAGCCAGTTGTTGTTGTAACCAAGACAGAGTTTATGTTGTCTGAGTTAGCCTGACCTGCTGCTGTGTATCACAGTTGGAACTGCATTCCTGAGGTGTCTGTATGGTCACATATCCTATTGCTATTTGCATTTTGTATACCCTCAAGTAACCACCCTGATTCACTCATATTGATAGATTTATATCATCCTCCTCCTTTCACCTTTAACTTATCTCTGGGTTCTACTGAATTAAATATGCGTTTGGTAAGTAATTATTGATGACACAATTCTCTCTGTTACTATCATGTTTCAACATACAATGCCCCTAGGGTTGCCACCTTGGCCATGTTTACTGGACACTTATGAGTTACACATGCTGCAGGGTGTGCAGAGGGCATTATGCATTGCGCTCCTGGACAGCACTAATCATGTTCCTCCTTGCACACCCTGCAGCATGTATAACTCATAAGTATACAGGAAAACATGGCCGAGGTGGCCACCCTAAATGCACTTGTAATTGGATCTAGCCTCTTTCACTACTTTGTTAGTGAGTCTAATACAAAGATATTACAATTGTACAATACTGTTGAAGTAGATGCAGCAAGCAATGGAGGACAAATCAGCTGAAGGCTGGATAATAGCAGGCCAAAGTTTAATGATGCATGTAAAGCAGCAGCCAGATATATTGGGGCCGATTTATGAAAGTGCGGACGGACATGATCCGCTGTAGCGATCATGTCCGCCGCACATCGTTAAATGCCGACAGCATATGCTGTCGGCATTTATCATTGCATAAGCAGTTCTGGTGAACTGCTAGTGCAATGCCACCCCCTGCAGATTTGCGGCCCATCGGCCGCTAGAAGGGGGTGTTAATCAACCCGATCGTATGCGATTGGGCGGATTGCTGTCCGCCGCCTCAGAGCAGGCGGATGAGTTAAAGAGCAACAATCTCCAGACCGCTGCTTCTTAACTCCTGTTTCCTGCGAAGGCTTGCGGGGAAACAGCTGTATCAAAAATCGGCCCAATGTCTCAATCAAGTAAATGGCAAATGGGAAACTAAAACAAGTGCTAACTCATGGCTGGGGCAATCTGGTTAAATAAACTCAGTCCAATAAATTTCAAAGGTAGCTGAAACAAGAGGTACTGCACAGCTGCTGCCAACCTGCAGATTGTTAAGAGCAGAGATTTCTGCAAACAAATCAAACCACTCAAATTACACTATAACAGGAAAATCTGTTTTTTTCCTATTTAGATTGGATACATTTACAAAAATGAAGGATTTTTCACCATCAGGCTTTTACAGGGGTTCAATGGAACCCAAATATATGCATTATGGAAAACGTACAGCAAAAATACAACGGCAGATCATAAGACCTGTATTATTGATGATGACAACTGCATATTGTTTTCAATGCTTTTGTTTTGTCTTAACCAGCAACAATTAATTAATGCCACACACGGGCAGGAACTTACCCTGTGTCTAAACAGTATTAAAGGATCACTTAACGCAGTAGAATAGCATAATCCGTAAAAGCATAATAAAAAGACATGGAAAAGCACTTAGTTTGAATTTCACATGAGTAGTTTATTTTTTTTTTCTGACAAATTCCAAAGTTAGTTTAATTTTCCTTCCCACCATATCATGTGACAGCCATCAGCCAATCACAATATACATATAGTTATATTCTGTGAATTCTTGCACATGCTCAGTAGGAGCTGGTGCCTCACAAAGTTCTAATAAAAAAAGATTGTGCATATTTAGATAATGGCAGTAAATTGGAAAGTTGTTTTAAATTGTGAGCTCTATCTGAATCATGAAAGTTTATTTTTTGACTTTAGTGTTCCTTTAATTACTCATAGCTACTGATTTGCCCACAAATGGGACTAATCCAAGAGAGCATAGCACCAGACACTTCAGAGTGGCAAAAACAGTGCTTACCAGCTAATACACTGGACTCAAATATACAATGCATAAAACACATTTAAATAAGCAATAAATCAACACTTATTAAATTTGAAATATATTAAATAAATTATAAAAACCAAAACCATATTGAGCCGATTGCATGAATCTTTATTTAAAATAACAGGCAAAACACTGAAATGTTACATCTTAGAAGGATATAAAATGTTTAAAATTTGTTTAACAGATAATATGTCATTTAAAAAAATTAAACTGGATTTTAGACAGATAAACATCACAGATAACTAGGGTGAAATAGAAAAAGTAGCAGCTTTCAAAAGATAATTAAAACAAAACAAGGTACTAGAAATGTGTTTCTCACATGTCTGAGATCACATTAAAATTTTGATTCTTTGACTTTTATATTTATTATATTTTATAATGGAAGAAAATACTGTAAACTTTAAAACTATGAAAAATAAATTTAAAAATGTTTTCTTTCATTTTAAGAAAAGTTTAATGCTCATTTTTTTTTAACTAACTGAGGTATATTTATAGTGCTAAAATGAAAACCAACGGATTCTGATATTATTTAAGCCACTGGTAAACAAGTCAACAGACCTATTTCCATAGCAACCAGGTTAGTTTACACGTGGGAACAAAGTAGTCTGGTAGAGACATTTTCCTCCAGGCTGTATATATGTTATATTCATTGTTTTAGGAGTAATATCAATATATACAAATCCACCCATAGTAACAGGGTCTCCTTGGAAGTATCGCAGATAGCCTTGGGGAACAGAAAATTCGTGTTTCATTGAGTTTTCCATGAAATTTCCTCCTCCACTTAGAATGTATCCAATACCATCTTTATCCTGGAGGTACTAGAAAAGAAGAAATTAAAATAATGGTTATAATTATCTGGCGCAACCCCCCCCCCCCAGCAACTTTGGATTGATTAGTATATGCAGAAACTCATATATGCAGATTATTGACGTTTATATAGTAAAAGGGACATAAAACAAGTTGGGATAGAGACAAAATATAAATATACTTTAACCCCTTAGTGACCAGACCATTTTTCAATTTTCTTACCCTTAAGGACCAGGGCTATTTTTAAATTTTTGCGGTGTTTGTGTTTAGCTGTAATTTTCCTCTTACTCATTTACTGTACCCACACATATTATAAACAGTTTTTCGCCATTAAATTGGCTTTCTAAAGATACCATTTTTTTCATCATATCATATAATTTACTATAAAAAAAATATATAAAATATGATGAAAAAATGGAAAAAAAACACACTTTTTCTAACTTTGACACCCAAAATCTTTTACATATCTACAAACACCAAAAAACACCCATGCTAAATAGTTTCAACAATTTGTCCTGAGTTTAGAAATGCCCAATGTTTACATGTTCTTTGCAAGTTATAGGGCAATAAGTACAAGTAGCACTTTGCTATTTCCAAACCATTCCCCCCCCCAAAAAAAATTAGCCATAGTTACATTATAACACTGATATATGTCAGGAATCCCTGAATAACCCTTCACATGTATATATTACTTTTAGTAGACAACCCAAAGTATTGATCTAGGCCCATTTTGGTATATTTCATGCCACCATTTCACCGCCAAATGAGATCAAATAAAACAAAAGTTAACTTTTTTACTAACTTCAGGTTTCTCACTGAAATTATTTACAAACAGCTTGTGCAATTATGGCACACATGGTTGTAAATGCTTCTCTGGAATCCCCTTTGTTCAGAAATAGCAGACATATATTGCTTTGGTGTTGCTTTTTGATAATTAGAAGGCTGCAAATTGCAGCTGTGCACCACACCTGTATTATGCCCAGCAGTTAAGGGGTTAATTAGGTAGCTTGTAGGGTTAATTTTAGCTTTAGTGTAGAGAACAGCCTCCCACCTGACACATCCCACCCCCTGATCCCTTCCTGACCCCCTCAAACAGCTCTCTTTCCTCCCCCACCTCACAATTGTCACTGCCATCTTAAGTACTGGAAGAAAACATAATTTATGTAAGAATTTACCTGATAAATTCATTTCTTTCATATTGGCAAGAGTCCATGAGCTAATAACGTATGGGATATACAATCCTACCAGGAGGGGAAAAGTTTCCCAAACCTCAAAATGCCTACAAATACACCCCTTACCATGCCCACAATTCAGTTTAAGGAATAGCCAAATAGTGGGGTGATAAAGAAAGGAGTAAAAAGCATCAACAAAGGAATTTGGAAATAATTGTGCTTTATACAAAAAATCATAACCACCATAAAAAAGGGTGGGCCTCATGGACTCTTGCCAATATGAAAAAATGAATTTATCAGGTAAATTCTTACATAAATTATGTTTTCTTTCATGTAATTGGCAAGAGTCCATGAGCTAGTGACGTATGGGATATCAATACCCAAGATGTGGAACTCCACACAAGAGTCACTAGAGAGGGAGGGATAAAAATAAACAACAGCCATAATCCGCTGAAAAAATAATCCATAACCCAAAATATAAATGTATTCTTTAAATGACTAGAAAAACTTAAAACATAAGCAGAAGAATCAAACTGTAACAGCTGCCTGAAGAACTTTTCTACCAAAAGCTGCTTCTGAAGAAGCAAATACATCAAAACGGTAGAATTTAGTAAATGTATGTAAAGAAGACCAAGTTGCCGCTCTGCAAATTTGATCCACTGAAGCTTCATTCTTAAAAGCCCACGAAGTGGAGACTGATCTAGTAGAATGAGCTGTAATTCTCTGAGGCGGGGCCTGACCCAACTCTAAATAAGCTTGATGAATCAAAAGCTTAACCAAGAAGCCAAGGAAATAGCAAAAGCCTTCTGACCTTTCCTAGGACCAGAAAATATAACAAATAGACTAGAAGTCTTCCTGAAATCTTTAGTAGCTTCAACATAATATTTCAAAGCTCTTACCAAATCCAAAGAATGTAAGGATCTTTCCAAAGAATTCTTAGGATTAGGACACAAGGAAGGGACAACAATTACTAATGTTGTTAGAATTCACAACTTTAGGCAAAAATTTAAATGAAGTCCGCAAAACCGCCTTATCCTGATGAAAAATAAGAATAAGAGATTCACAAGAAAGAAAAGATAGCTCAGAAACTCTTCTAGCAGAAGAGATAGCCAAAAGGAACAACACTTTCCAAAAAAGTAGTTTAATGTCCAAAGAATGCATAGGCTCAAATGGAGGAGCCTGTAACGCCCTCAAAACCAAATTAAGACTCCAAGGAGGAGAAATTGATTTAATGACAGGCTTAATACGAACTAAAGCCTGTACAAAACAGTGAATATCAGGAAGTTTAGCAATCTTTCTGTGAACTAAAACAGAAAGAGCAGAGATTTGTTCCTTCAAGGAACTTGCAGACAAACCCTTATCCAAACCATCCTGAAGAAACTGTAAAAATCTAAGAATTCTAAAATAATGCCAAGAGAATTATGAGAAGAACACCATGAAATGTAAGTCTTCCAAACTCGATAATAAATCTTTCTAGAGACAGATTTACGAGCTTGTAACATAGTATTAATCACTGAGTCAGAGAAACTTCTATGACTTAGCACTAAGCATCCAATTTCCATACCTTCAAATTTAATGATTTGAGATCCTGATGGAAAAACGGACCTTGAGACAGTAGGTCCGGCCTTAACGGAAGTGGCCAAGGTTGGCAACTGGACATCCAAACAAGATCCGCATACCACAACCTGTGAGGCCATGCTGGAGCCACCAGCAACACAAACGATTGTTCCGCCTGAACATCCCTGGACCTGGACAGGTATCTGGGAAGTTTCTTGTTTAGATGAGAGGCCATCAGATTTATCTCTGGAAGACCCAACATCTGAACAATCTGAGAAAACACAACTGGATGAAGGGACCACTCCCCCGGATGTAAAGTCTGATGGCTGAGATAATCAGCCTCCCAATTGTCTACACCTGGGATATGCACTGCAGAAATTAGACAGGAGCTGGATTCCGCCCAAGCAAGTATCCGAGATACTTCTTTCATAGCTTGGGGACTGTGAGTCCCACCCTGATGATGGACATATGCAACAGTTGTGATATTGTCTGTCTGAAAACAAATGAACGACTCCCTCTTCAACAGAGACCAAAACTGAAGAGCTCTGAGAATTGCACGGATTTCTTAAATATTGATTGGTAATCTCTCCAAACCCCTTGTGTTGTCAGAGATCCCCAAACAGCTCACCAACCTGAAAGACTTGCATCTGTAGTGATCACAGTCCAGGTTGGCCGAACAAAAGAAGCCCCTTGAACTATACGCTGGTGATTTAACCACCACGTCAGAGGGTGTCGAACATTGGGATTTAAGGATATTAATTGTGATATCTTTGTATAATCCCTGCACCATTGATTCAGCATACAAAGCTGGAGAGGTCTCATGTGAAAACGAGCAAAAGGAATCGTGTCCGATGCTGCAGTCATGAGGCCTAAAACTTCCATGCACATAGCCACTGAAGGGAATGACTGAGACTAAAGGTGCCGACAGGCTGCAACCAATTTCAAACGTCTCTTGTCTGTTAGAGACAGAGTCATGGACACTGACTCTATCTAGAAAACTAAAAAGGCGACCCTTGTCTGAGGAATCAAGAAACTTTTTGGTAAACTGATCCTCCAACCATGTTTCCAGTTTACCAAAAAGTTTCTGGTTACAGAGAGCAGGGCACCGAGAACCTTTGAAAAGATTCTTGGAGCTGTTGCTAGGCCAAATGGAAGAGCAACAAATTAGTAATGCTTGTCTAGAAAAGAGAATCTCAGGAACTGATAATGATCTGGATGAATCGGAATGTGAAGGTATGCATCCTGCAAGTCTATTGTGGACATATAATGTTCTTGCTGAACAAAAGGCAGAATAGTCCTTATAGTCACCATCTTGAAAGTTGGTACTCTTACATAACGATTCAACATTTTCAGATTCAGAACTGGTCTGAATGAATTTTCTTTCTTTGGGACAATGAATAGATTTGAATAAAACCCCAGACCTTGTTCCTGAAAAGGAACTGGCATGATTACCCCTGAAAACTCCAGGTCTGAAACATACTTCAGGAAAGCTTGAGCTTTTACTGGATTTGCTGGGATACATGAGAGAAAAAAATCTTCTCACAGGAGGTCTTACTCTGAATCCTATTCGGTACCCCTGAGAGACAATGCTCTGAATCCATTGATTTTGGACAGAATTTATCCAAACATCCGTGAAAACCCTTAATCTGCCCCCTACTAGCTGACCTGGAATGAGAGCAGCCCCTTCATGTGGACTTAGGGGCTGACTTTGGTTTCTTGAATGGTTTGGATTTATTCCAATTGGAGGAAGGCTTCCAATTGGAAACAGATTCCTTGGGGGAAGGATTTAATGTTGTTCCTTATTTTGACGAAAGGAACGAAAATGGTTAGAAGCCTTAGATTTACCCTTAGGTTTTTTTATCCTGAGGCAAAAAAACTCCCTTTCCCCCAGTAACAGTTGAAATAATAGAATCAAACTGAGAACCAAATAAATTATTACCTAGGAAAGAAAGAGATAGTAATCTAGACTTAGATGTCATATCAGCATTCCAAGATTTAAACCACAAAGCTCTTCTAGCTAAAATAGCTAAAGACATGGATCTAACATCAATTTTGATAATATCAAAAATGGCATCACAAATAAAATGATTAGCATGTTGCAGCAAGTGAACAATGCTAGATATGTCAGAAACCAATTCTTGTTGCGCTAAATTCTCCAACCAAAAAGTTGAAGCAGACGCAACATCAGCCAAAGAAATTGCAGGCCTGAGAAGATGATCTGAATATAAATAGGCTTTCCTTAGATAAGATTCAAGTTTCCTATCTAAAGGATCTTTAAAAGAAGTACTGTCTTCCATAGGAATAGTAGTACGTTTAGCAAGAGTAGAAAGGCCTGAGAAGATGACCTGAATATAAATAGGCTTTCCTTAGATAAGATTCAAGTTTCCTATCTAAAGGATCTTTAAAAGAAGTACGGTCTTCCATAGGAATAGTAGTACGTTTAGCAAGAGTAGAAATAGCCACATCAACTTTGGGGATCTTTTCCCAAAACTCTATTGAAATTGCTGGGAAAGGATACAATTTTTTAAAATTAGATAAGGAGACTCACAAGAGAGCAGACAATTCAGAAACTCTTTTAGCATAAGAGAGAGCCAAAAAAAACAAACCCTTTCCATGAAAGTAGTTTAATGTCCAATTTATGCATAGGTTCAAAAGGAGGAGCATGTAAAACTTTTAAATACCAGGTTAAGACTCCAAGGAGGAAAAATAGGCCTAATAAGTTTTTTTGGAGGGGAAAGTGGGCAAGTGAGTCAGGGAGGATATTGTTTACCTTAATGTGGGCTAACGGGGCGGCACACAGTCTGAAAATTCTGTTAATCATTTGTGAACAAAAGCCATATACCTATAAGGCTGATTTTAAGAAACACCAATTAAGCCTATCTTGTGCTTTTTCTGTGTCAGTGGAGACCAAGACAGTTTCCAGGTTGTTCATTTTTACATATTCCATTAGGTGTAAAACCCTGATAGTATTGTTCCTGGTTTCCCTGTGCAGAACAAAGCCTGCTTGATCAAAGTATTTTGGCGTCTGTATTCAGAAGGGAGATGGGGCGGTAATTGCCTGGGTTATCTGGATCTCTACCTGGTTTAGGAAGTAAAGTGAGATGTGCTTTTATCATATTGGGGGAGAGTTGCCCCTTATCATCTAATGATTGGAATAAGGCACCTAAATGTGGAGCCAAATATATTTATATTGCTTATAATAAGCGGTAGTGCACCCGTCTGGTCCAGGGCTTTTATGATTAGGCAGTGAATCTATTGCTTTAATTATTTCCTGAGTAGTGATTGGTTCCTCTAGTTTTGTCATCTGGCTCTAACACTGGTAAATCTGCCTCCACAATATAATTATTTGTAACTATATACCATGTCTTCTTCAGAATGAATGGGGGGTAAATTATAAGGATCTTCATAGTATGCTCTGAAGTTCTTCGCTATGCCACTGCTATCATATCTTAAAGAGTTGTTTGGTGCAAGAAGCTTATTTACAAATAGAGTATACATTTTCTGCTTCAAGGATCTAGCCAGCAATGTTCCTGCCTTGTTGCCCTCTGAAAAACATATTTTTAAGATAAAGTGCCTTATTTTGGGCCTATATTTGTAAAAAAGTATTAAAGGTTAAATATGGAGTTTTGTAATTGTTGTGGTAAGTAGTCATCATGCTGGGATTTTTGGTGTTTTGGGTTTCTGATGTAATTTACGTAGCAAGGTATGATATTGGGACAGTTTTGTTTTGTTTAGAAAAGCTTTATGTTTCTATAGTTCGCTGCAAATTACTGCTTTATGTGCGTCCCATACCTGCATACGATTGGGGTGGGAGTTCTAATTAAGTGTAAAATATTCCTCAATAGATTAAGTGACCTTATCCTTAAAAGTAACAGTCTACTCCAAACATGTTATTGTTTAAAAAGATAGATAATCCCTTTATTACCCATTCCCCAGTTTTGCACAGCCAACATGGTTATATTAGTATACTTTTAAACGCTGTGATTCAGAGGCGTAACTAGAAACCACAGTGCCCAGGTGCAAGAATCTAAGAAGAAGGCCCCCCCCCCCAAAAAAAAGGTGAATATGATATATATCTTTTTTTTTAAATTTAAACACAGAAAGAAAAAAAATGTGAATCAGATTACATTAACCCACCAGTACTGTATATAGTGAGTTAGTGACAGTCTGTAATCTACAAGTGAGATGGCTGGCCAGACCCTACCCGCCCCAGTACTTTATAAAGTGACCACAGTAGTCTATGACATGGTCAAGCCCCCCCCCCGTACTGTATATAGTGGTACTGTATAGTGATGCTCTTTACCCCCGCCCCCCCCAATGCTGTAGTAACAAAGTCTGTAATTTGCTGGTTCCACAAACATACTCACATACATGCATAAATACACACATAGTCACATACATACACGCAAACATACACACACAGTCACATACATACATACACACACACATAAACACCAATGGGTAAAACAGAAACGCTAACTCCTGTAGTCAGAGACACTAGTGAAGCATCATGTCACACTCACATGATATCAGTGCAGGCAGTGGCAGGTCAACGTTTTTTTTTTTTTAAAAGCTGGGCCCCCACCCTCAGGGGCCCAGTCGCAATTGCGACCTCTGCACCCCCTGTAGTTCCTCCCCTGCTGTGATTACCTTGTATCTAAGCCTATTTTGACAGCCCCCTGATCACATGGCTATTTATTTATTATCTAATGACTTGCAATGTAGCCAATTATTGCAGTGTCAGCCACAACTCCACGAGAGAGAGCACAATATTATCTAAATGGCTCACATGGATTAGCAGTGTATTGTTATGAAAAAAAAAAAAAAAAGCATGTGATAAGAGGCTGTCAGTAGTGGCTTGGAAACAAGCAGAAATTTAGGTTTAAATGTTATAAATTATATTAATATAACGATGTTGGTTGTGCAAAGCTGGAGAATGGGTAGTAAAGGCGTTATCTTTTTTAAACTAACAATTTTGGTTTTGACTGTCCCTTTAATTATTGTTTTTTTAAAGGGATGCGAGTACAAAGTAAAGTCCCTAGTATAAGGATGTTGTACACCCAAGCTGTCAACTAAAGATAGATTCTGTAATTTGGAGGTTATACAATTTAATAAAGAGGCCGGGACCACGCTAAATCCTAAGGAACAGTCCCAGTACGGTTCTAAGGCGACGTTAAAGTCTCTGCCAAGGATTACATTATCCTTTGCCAAAAGTAATATCTTATTCAAGACTTTGCAAAAAAACGCTGCTTGCCTAACATTGGGTGCATATATGTTTATCAGGGTAACAGGGCAGTTAAATAAGATTCCTGTATGGATAAGGAGTCTGCCCTCATCATCCTGGCTTCGCGAGGTGAGCTGAAATAAGAGATGTCTGTGCAACAGAATACCTACTCCATTTTTCTTGTCAGTACAAGAGTGCAAAAAAACAACTGGGTATGTGTGCTGGAGATACATCTGCGGACCATGACGTTGTGGAAATATGTTTTCTGGACAAAAATAATGTCACCAATTTAACCTTTTTATCTAGAGAAAAATATTTTTTTTAAGTTGTTATTTTTATTGAATTTTCAAAAGTACAAGAAAAAATAAAATAAAAAAAATGATGATTATATATATATATATATATACACACATACATATACACACACCCATACGAAATAGAGGGCACTCACAGGTCTTGATAATTTTTATAATTTATTATCGATCCAAAAATCACATAATTCTAGTCGACGTTTCAGCTCCACATATGAACCTTTTTCAAGACACCTTAGTCATCTTAAAGTCTTACCTTAGATTAAGCTGCAAATAGCCACCTGCACCCTTTCTATATCATGCAGCAGGGACAGTAAAAAAGTTATTTTAAAATGAATATTGTGCCTGGCCACTTTGAAATGACTGCCAATCTCTGCCCACTGATGACATCACGATCTGGGCGGCATTAAAAGGTCACTAGTTACAAAAGATTCAATAGTTAGATTCAACAGACTTTCAACGCTATTCAGCAGAGTGCCTAGATGTAGCCCATATTGTGATGTCATCATTGGGCGGAGCTTGGCAGCCATTTCAAAGTGTCCGGAAACAATATTCATTATAAAATAACTTTTTTTACTGTACCTGCTGCATGATATAGAAAGGGGCGCAGGACGCTATTTGCAGCTTAATCTAAGGTAAGACTTTAAGATGACTAAGGTGTAGAATGTCCCTTTAAGGGACGACAAAAAAAATTAGTCTTTTTTTATGGCAATTAATATAGTTCTGAATCTGAAAGTATGACAACCAATGTGTAAACGGAAATCCATATTCCTCTTTACGTTTCGTCATAGGTTTCAAAGCCCCTGAATGATGGATCTTAAAAAAAAAAAAAAAATCGGAATGTAGCACAAAAAGCCCGAAGTAATAATGTTTGAGGATACCTTAGTAAAGGGAAGATTCAGGTTCCCCAACAATGGGTTCAAGGGGGAAGGAATGGTCGCTATCAAGGGGATTCTGTATAAGATCTTATCTCATACCCTTAATGAGTCTGATTGTTTACAGCCATGAGGTCTTCTTCCAATCCTACCCAGTTTTTCATCACTACCTCTGTGCCATTTCCACATACCTGCTAAATGGGAAGCCCAATAATAAAAGATTAGGAATTCCCAGGCCCCCCTTTTCTTTTTGCTGGTAAGATAGGCGAGAGTATAGACATTTTTATGATCCAGCTCAACCAAGATAAGGGTTTAACCTGACAGGTTGTTAACTCATTTTTGTTGTTTGTGAGTAGGTTGACAGTTATTATTGTATATCTCATTGATAGATCTTGAAAGTTGCATCCCTAAATATTTAATTGTATGGTAATATTGTAAATCTGTTGAGGGGGATGTTGATATCTATCATCTTTGATTTATTTGTGTTTATCAAAAAAATTGGACCATGTGCTATACTCCGATATCTCTCTATCAATATAATTAAAAGGGACCGTATAGTCAAAATTAAAGTTTCATGATTCAGATAGGACATGCAATTTTAAACTACTTTCCAATGTACTTTTTTCATAAAATTTGCTTTGTTCTCTCGGTATTATAAATCTAGGTAGGCTCATATGCCAATTTCTATACCTTGAAGGCCGCCTTTTATCTCAGTGCATTTTGACAGTTTTTTTTACAGCTAGACAGAGCTAGTTCATGTGTGCCATATAGATAACATTGTGCTCATTCCTGTGAAGTTACTTAGGAGTCAGGACTGATTGGCTAAAATGCAAGACTGTCAAAAGCACTGACATAAGGGGGCAATCTGCAGAGGCTTAGATACAAGGCAATCACAGAGGTAAAAAGTGTATTAATATAACCGTGTTGGTTATGCAAAACTTGATGGGTAATAAAAGGGAATATCTATCTTTTTAAACAATAACATTTCTTTAAGAGAGAAAAATTGTAGACAGTGTCAAAAGTATATTGTATGCAAACAGAAAGATCTTGTACTCCAATACGCCGATTATCAAGCCTTGTATCAACAGGTTTCTCCTAATCCTACTTCGTTAGAATGTCAATGGTGACTACAAACAAGATAGGATACAGGGGGAAACCCTGTCTCGTACCATTCCCTAAAGTGAATTGTTTTGACAGTTCACCGTTTACTATTACCGGCGCAGTTAGGTGATTATAAAGGGAGAGTATGCAATCAATATATATTAGGAGCTGACTCCAAACTTAGACAGGGAACAGAAGATATACAAATCCAATTGACCCTGTCAAAGGCTTTTTCAGCGTCCATAGCCAATAATATGAATTGTTTGGATATGTGAATTAACAAAATTTATGCTTACCTGATAAATTATTTTCTTTCCTGGCATGGAGAGTCCACAAATCCATTCTAATTACTAGTGGGAATTCAACTCCTGGCTACCAGGAGGAGGCAAAGAACACCCCAGCAACGCTTTAAGTATCCCTTCCACTTCCCATAATCCCCAGTCGAGGAAATACAGAAAGAGAGGAGGAACACCAGGGGTAAAGAGGTGCCTGAAGTTAGAAATAATAAGCTGTCGTGAATATAGACAAGGGGGGGCCGTGGACTCTCCATGCCAGGAAAGAAAATAATTTATCAGGTAAGCATAAATTTAGTTTTCTTTCCAATGGCGTGGAGAGTCCACAAATCCATTCTAATTACTAGTGGTCACCAATACCCAAGCTAGAGGACACAGAATGGATGGGAGGGAGAGACAAAACAGGCGGACCTAAATTGAAGGCACCGCTTGTAGAACCCATCTCCTAATAGAAACCTCAACTGAGGCAAAAACATCAAATTAATCTTTTTTTTTTTTTTTTAAAAAAAGGCAGTAACAAAGACCAAGTGGTTGCTTTGCAAGTCTGAGCCACAGAAGCCTCGTCCTTAAAAACTCAGCAAGAAGAAACAGCCCGAGAGGAAGGAGCCGAAATCTCCTCAGAGGACTTTTGTCCAGCTGACTCATAAGCCAAACAAAATACACTTCTCAACCCAAAAGAAAGAGAAGTAGACGAGGCCACTAGACCCTTTCACTGCCAGAAAATACTACAAATGGGCAGAAGATAGACAAAAATTCTAAATAGCCTGTAGTTAGAGCCTTAGACCACAAACCACATCTAGGTTCCGAAATAGACGCTCCATCTGAGAAGAAGGATAAGGACATAACGAAGGAATGAAAATACACAATTGATTTAGCAGGTTCGAAACCACCTAGAAACAAATCCCAATTTATTACAAACAACCGCCATATTCCTGGACAGAAATAGAAGGGGATAACACTGCATAGCTGACGTTCTGAGACTCTACGAGCAGAAGAAAAAGCTAACAAAACCCTCCATTAAACAGAGTAATAACCAGGCTAGGGTAAGAGAGAGATTACAGGGCAGAGATTCTGAGTTGGATTAGAACCTGAGTCTCCCAGTCCTTAGATCAATAAGCTATCTACTGAGCTAATCAGATCTACACAAAGTAATATAGGCTACACAAGCTGCTAGGGCCCAAAAAGAACATTTAATCTTGCCTTCAGTAAAGCATAAATGTAATGTGGTAGCCTCCTACTGTATGCTTTAAACATCCACACAAAGTAATATATGCTACATAAGCCCCTAGGGTCCACAGTGAACATTTAATCTTGCCTTAAGTAAAGCATACATGTAATGTGGCAGCCTCCTACTATATGTTATATACATCCACACAAAGTAATATAGGCTACACAAGCCACTAGGGCCCACAGTGATCTTCGCACACCTCCATGATGTACAAGGGCAAATAATGACTGGGGATTATGGGAAGTGGGAGGGATACTTAAAGCTTTGTTGGGGGGGTTCTTTGCCTCCTCCTGGTGGCCAGGAGTTGAATTCCCACTACTAATTAGAATGGATTTGTGGACTCTCCATGCAATTGGAAAGAAAAATATTTTTAACATGTTTAACAGCTCCTGTTTCATATGCATGATTTTTGAGTATGTCCCTTTTAACTATGTCCTATGTGTCTGGTCTTAAAAAACTAACCTCACAGAGGTAGTGGACTTCAGGATGAATTTGTAACTTGGCAGATGCAAAAGAACTGATAAAAATAAAATGTCAAACTTTGCAATGTACTTATGAAAAAGTTTGCATTAGTGAAAAATATTTTTTGGAGTTCCAAGTCCCTTTAAGACATTGTCTACATTTAGCCTCTTGGACAAGCTGGCATATTCACATAGATTCATCACAATATACCCACATAAGGTACCTACCTGCAAGTTGTGGTCATGGCCACACAGGTAAGCTGTTACCCTGTACTTCTTCAGCAGAGGCTGTACGTAGTCCACAAGACAGTCAGTTGGCCCGTGTTCTGCCACTGACCACACTGGGTAATGCCCAGCAACCAGCACATACTCTTCTTTTGCAGATTGTAACTTTTCTGTCAACCAGTCTAACTGGATATTTGCTATTTTATAATCTGCTGGTTGACGCGGTTGACCTTCCAGGTTATCATCAGAATTTCCACATAGAAGAACGGTGTCCATGACCAGGAGACGCACAGACGCATTGCTCTCAGGAATCTTAAAGACAAGGTCATAGTAATAATCGGGGTAGTGCCTGCAAAGGGAAGAGAAGGATTTCCATAAGCCATACATTTTAAAGGGATAGTAAAGTCTAAATTAAACTTTCATGATTCAGATAGGGCATGTCATGTTAAACAACTTTCTAATTTACTTTTATCATCAAATTTGCTTTATTCTCTTGTTATTCTTAGTTGAAAGCTAAACCTAGGTAGGCTCATATGCTAATTTCTAAGCCCTTGAATGCCGCCTCTTATCTAAATGCATTTGACAGTTTTTCACAGCTAGAGGGCATTAGTTCATGAGTTTCATATAAATAACATTGTGCTCAAGCACATGAAGTTATTTAAGAGTCAGCACTAATTGCCTGAAATGCAAGTCTGTCAAAAGATCTGAGATAAAGAGGACGTCTGCTGAAGCTCAGATACAACGTAATTACAGAGGTAAAAAGTACATTTCCACCAGTGTTGATTATGCAAAACTTGGGAATGGTGAATAAAGGGCGTGGCTATCTTTTTAAACAATAACATTTTTGGATATTTCTATCCCTTTAAATATTTAAAGGGAGGGTCTAGTTAAAATTAAATTTTCATGATTCAGATACGGCATGCAATTTCTAAACAACTTTTCAGTTTACCTTTATCATCAAATTTGCTTTGTTCTCTTGGTATTCTTTGTTGAAAGCCAAACCTAGGTAGGCTCATATGCCAATTTCTAAGGCCTTAATGGCCACCTCTTATCTCAGTGCATTTTGACAGTTTTTCACATTTAGACAGCGCTAGTTCATGTGTGTCATATGGATAACATTGTGCTCACTCCCATGTCAAAGAACTTGGATAAGGGGCAGTTTGCAGAGACTTAGATTAGGTTATCACAGAGGTAAAACGTTTATTAATATAACCGTGTTGGTTATGTAAAACTGGGGAACAGGTAATAAAGTGATTATCTATCTTTTTATACAGTAATTTTCAAGTAGACTGTCCATTTAAGGAAACATTTTTTTTTAATTTAAAACTTCCCAATTATTTATGTGTTTAAAGGGACAGTGTATTACACCCCCCCAATTGGAGTTAGAGAGAACAATTGAAAATTAACATTTTATTACATATCTCTCCTAAGTATTTGACGTTGGTATAGGGATATAAGAGATAAGATAAGGAAGCATATGTGTGTATAGAAAGTGATAAAATAATCAGAACTGATTTTCCTGCAAGCTCATCCCATTTTAATGGGTTGTAGTTTAAAAAAACAAAAAAACAGCCATTTCATATACACAAAAACATAAATAAGCAATTTCTCATACATTTTGTACTCTGCAGTCATTGGAAACACATTAAGGGTCAAGCCTATATTACAGTGCACTGTTCCTTTAATGGACATTAAACAAATCTAGATTACACAGAAAAGGTTTAATTATACGTTGCAACAAAAAAATATAATATTTATTTTTCCTGCTTTTCCTTTTACTTATAAAAAGACAAAATATAGCAATGAGAAAATGCTCTTGCACAACAGACCATTGTATTATTGCCTGCTATGTGTGATAAGTTCAGGATTTACAGTGTTATAATAATATTGGTCCAGATTACGAGTGGAGCATAAAATTGCACTTTCGAGAGCGTGATATTTGTACTCCATTCAGTAATACCGGCACACGCAAATGTGCTGGTATTACAGCTTCAGCGCAAAGCGAACGTGACCTTGTGTTCGCATTGCAGGGAAGCTTGGCGCACTTCCATAGACTCTAATGGGAGCCTCATTCTTATGCTGTGAAACACGGCATAAAACCTAACACAGCGAAGGGCAGCACATTTTAAATATATACATATTTATGTGTTTATATAAAGGATATACATATTTATGTGTTTATATAAAGGATATACATATTTATGTGTTTATATAAAGGATATACATATTTATTTTTAGGAATAACACAGTTCCCATAGATCCAGTGTAAAGACACTTTTCAGTGACGTTTTTTTAAACAACCTACACCCCCTCACTTCCACCTTTTATAACTGCTTTGTGCAGTTAAATATTAATAAAATAAAGATGCTCATATTTTTTTAATGCACACTACACTGTACTTTGGGGGACATTTTTAAATGTGTCTGGTTAATTTTCCGAGTGCTAATTGCTACCGCGAAATTGCGGTAGCATTAACCAGCCGCTTGTAATGGCTGGTTATTTATTGTGCGCCCGTAATCGTGTGGGCACGTAATGGTCACCTGATAAATTAGCGCTTCACTTGTACTCTAGCCCTTAGTTAGGCAATGTATCTGTGGAAACTACATCCTATGTTCATCTAAACAGCTATATTACTAAACATTTTCTTCCTTATAATTTATAAAACTATATTTTTCACTTTCACCGCATTGTAAACTTTCTTCCGCTCCCTTCCATTTCTTGTTTTCTTTTGCATTGTAGTGATGTCGAGAGGATTCCCACCCGCTCTCTCTGAAGACCATTGGGAAAAAAATATTTTCTTTCCACTCACTCATACAAATGCTGTTGCCTTCCAGTGATACTTGTATACAGTAATTCGGTACTTGAGTTCAGAATCACTATTTACAAGTAAATCATGCGTACGGCTCGTTCGGTACTGAGAATAATTTGAGTGAAAGGGAGGGAGTTAAAATACGGCATATAGGTAAATCATTTTTAATACTTATTTGCATGTTAAAGAATACAAAATGTATTTACATAAATGGAACGCAAGTGAAAGTTTCAAACTATGAAGAGCAAATACACAAACTTTACCATCACTTTAAATGTGGTTTGCTTGCTAACAGCCAGCTAAACTAGCAAATGTACCAAATTCTATGAATCCGTCTCCCCCTAGAGGATAAATATGAGTAATGTTTTGGTTTTACCATGGTCTTTTATTTGCAAAGAAAGTTACATATGCACCCATAAATAATATGTACTGTAGGGTATGAAATGGCTATTAAAAAAGAAGATCCAAATCAAAAATCATTTAAAGAAATAACAGCTCATACCTATTGTATTTGTTCTAAAGTATGGTTACTAGTTCTACTAGGTATTTAGGTTATGGCCTACTGAACACTAATTATTTATACATTAACCTACATTCAGTAAAGATTTGTTTGTGAAACTGTCTCACTAAAAAAACTCACTACAACATCACCACTAGAAAATGGTGAGATTCATAGACTTTGTACTCGCTCCTCCTAGGAGCAGTGATTGGCGAGATCAGCTCCATTGAAATCAATGCTTATACCTTGCAACCGTTTACTTCCCGCGGCACAGTACCACTTTTACTATCAAGGATACTGGCATCACAAGAATGTTTTAAAAACATTACAGCAAAAACAGCTGAGCCTCTATAAAACAGCCAATTCTAACAATGTGTGAATAAAAATTAAAGGCATCCTCAGATGTGATATAGTGTGACAAGGCTGAGAAAAGCTACGTCACACAAGTAAATCACATCTTTCTAAATCCCACAAGCTGAGTTTATCTAACGAGACTAACGTAACATAACAAAACAGACATTCAAATAACAGTTCCACGCATTTACAGATCCCATTTTGCCAAGTGTTGTGGTTATGAATTAATAGAAACACAGAAAAACCATCAATATGTTTGTTGTGCGGGATATCTTGTATTGGATCATTTAACAAGCCCCCTATGAATCGTATTAAATGTGTAGCAATCAACTTCTTCAGTATCACTTCCTCTTAGTCAACGATCTGAGCAGAAATAGAGCTTTTATTTGTTCTCAGGAATTTAGTTTAATAAACTATGTTTACATGTTGTTAGATATTGCTTTCTCCAGGGAGCAGCTCACTAGGCCTTACAAATGCTTCAGTGCTAATAAAAAGTCTTGGGGCATTCTAGGAATTTCACCATATTTGGCTTTTTTACATGTTATTATAACTGCTGGGCACAACTACCCTAAACGTTGAATGGCTCAATAAACTGTATCAGAAATCTGAAGAAGGGGATTATCCTTATAAATTCCAATAGTCAGCTCCCACGCACGGCTTACTATGCAGCTGAGAATGATAACTAAAATGAATGTAGGTACATCCCACAGTCCTTTGCCCAGTGTATCCATGTCCAACACTTTGGAGCATGCTGCAATACCCACTGTCAGGTTAGCTAGCGGAGACTGCAGCCGGGGGCATCTGTCTTCATAAGTAAGCAAAAAGCAGAAAGGAAAGGCGCGTCCTAGAGCAGACAGTCTACACAGTACTCCACCAATAACCCCAAGTGAATAGATACTCACAAGTGTGGCAGCATCAATATGTGCTTAGTAGAGCGTACTGAGAGATTCCAGTGTCCCAGCGCACTGATCCACTAATCTGGAATCTAAAACAGGAATAGTCTGAAGCAGGTATTCTGCTTAAGATTAAAAGTAGACTCCAAATTCTATGTGCAGCCAAAAACTTTTAATAAAAACTATAATGACATTTAAAAGCATGTGTTACTAATAAAAGGCTCACACAATTCAAATGCAAAGCGTTTCTTCGGGCAAAATGTGACAAAAATCTGGAGTCAGATTTAAAAGAAAAAATATCCAATTAACATGTAGCCAACAGCAATCAACCAATAGGAGAAAGTATGGCATTCTAAACAATCATCCTATTAACAGCCGGTACACATTCTTTTCATCCACTCCTAAAACAGTATGTCAGTGACATCATCAAATAAACACCTCCCTCCCTTTGCTCCGCTTTATCAATATAAAAAAAAATATCATTACCAAGTACAAAATGTATATAGTATGCCAATATAAAATCGGTCTTTACCCTGCACCATTATTTGTTATGCAAAAGCTGAATCTGTCAGATGCTATTATATCTGGAGTATCTCTTCTGAGCGATCTCTTTTGGACAACTTATGTATACGTCCAAAAGTTAAAAGTGAATATATCTAATTGCTCCCGATACAAAGTGTCGTACACATATTAATTGCTGCCATTGATAAACCCCCCGCCCCTCTTGGCGTATCAAACACACTCAGTAGTAGTGTGTGATAAATTTCATCTGGGATCCTGCATCTTACACATCTGTAAACTCTGGTTAGCTGTTCAGGCTCCACCACACCCACAGTGGGCTTATCATGCTCCCTTACTATGTGAAGACAGATTGCAGATACAGACAGTGACACAGAAACGGTTTCTGTCTCAAGCCTGTACCTTCCAATCTGATGAAGCGGTTACGTACCGCGAAACTCATAAGGCCACACCCACCTTACGTCAGTGACATATCGAGGACTTCACGGGAGTTTGTGGAGGACTAACCGGTTACCTGAAATGGAAATTAGAAGGTACAGGCTTAAGCCAGAAATCTGATTGTGGATATCTCGAATGCGTGTGTACAATGAAAATCCCCATTAAACATCGGATGTGCTGAACCGGTCCTGTCACATAAGTCAACTCTCAGTAGGACGCATAACCTTTAGAGAGCTTCCATACCTCACATTGTTTGAGGGCTCTTCCTGTGAGTACACACCCTATGGCAGAGCTTTCAAAACTTTTCATGTTGGTGACACACTTTGTAGACCTAAATCATTTCGCGACACAGTAATTCAGTTGTTCTAGCAAACAGGAGGTTAAACTTACTTGTTTTAAGAGATACGGACACATACATAAATTATATAATAACAAAATGTATTTACAAGTAACAGTATGTATGTGCAAAAATTAAACAAAAAAGTTTAACACCATTAGCTACTTACTATTTTAATGGGATGTATAAGGTTGATGGGATGAACACAGTTTCAGAATATTTGGTGGAATATTAGATAAAGACACTCGCATTTCATCATGAAGCAGCTGTCCCACTCACTGACTACACATGCAGTCACGTGCCGATAGAGGCGACTATACGTGCAGTCAAGAGTCAATGTGCCATCAAAGCCGTTAATGGGAATAGTTTCAGTTCCCACTGAGCTGCGCCAATAGGTTAAGATGATCTGTGACCCACTAGGTATGCGTAGCAGGCAGACGGAAAGTTGGAAAGCAAAAAAAAAAAAGAATTAAAAAAAATTTGTGCTGAAGCAGGGACAAACCTACACACTGCTGCCGACACAATAATGTGTCACGACACACAGTTTGGAAAGCACTGCCCTATGGGGTGGTGGTTTGTTCTTTTTTTACCTTTTTCATCATATTAAAATAATCTGCAATATGTAGGTTGCTTTGTGCGCCTTCTGTTTTTTGTGCATGCATATATATATATATATATAGATAGATAGATAGATGATATATGTATCTATATATATATATATATATATATATATATATATATATATGTGTGTGTGTACGTTTTTGTGGAATGTGATCTTTAATATAAGAAATACATTTGTTGGTAAATTTACAATAATTTCTTAATTTTTAGAATAAATAGCTGGTTGAAACAGATATCCATTGAAAACCCTTTTTATGTCCCGTCCCCATATATAGTTTTCATAGGTAAATAAAAAAACAAAGGCTCTATTTCTGTGTAAATGGAGGTATAGCAAAAATGCTAAAAATTCTCCGGTACTTTGGTCGTTTTTCTTAAAAAATTCACAGCAGCGAAATGATTAAGGGAATGTTAAAGCAGTTTTCTTGCTTTCTATATACTGTGTGCGTCCCTGTTTTTTTTTTTTTTTACCCTTGAAGCACAAACTGGAATGCGCTGGAAAGAGAATGACCCTTATTAGCCAACTCCTAAATGCTATCTTCCCCTGAAATTAGCAAAAAAGAATAACTGGAAAATGTCTAATAAGAGGACACTAAAAGCTAAAGGGACCTGTGCTAGTGATCATTAAAACTCAAAAATATACAATTAAAATCTATGCATAAATAAAAATGTATTAAAAAAAACAAACAAATCATACAAAAATCAAATCTTAATTCATAAACAATATCCAGTTAAAAATGGACACCTCCCTTTAACCCCAGCGTTTTGCAGCAATATATGTGTGATCCTTCACTTATAACCACCCTTTTTAAACTCTAATATTAATAATGTTGTCCATAAAATCCCAGTATATCAATGAATGTTCCACAAAATGTCCCCAATTTTTTTTTTGTAAAACAAATTCCTCCAAAGTTATTTAGAACATTGTATTGAAATTGTATACTTATCTCTAATGAGATATTCTGACTGGTTTATATTTTCTAGGAGATCTATATACATATACAGTTGTATGCAAAAGTTTAGGCACCCCTGACAATTTCCATGCTTTGCATTTATAAATAATTGGGTGTTTGGATCAGCAATTTCATTTTGATCTATCAAATAACTGAAGGACATAGTAATATTTCAGTAGTAAAATGAGGTTTATTGGATTAACAGAAAATGTGCAATATGCATTAAAACGAAATTAGACAGGTGCATACATTTGTGCACCCCAACAGAAATATTGCATCAATATTTAGTAAAGCCTCCTTTAGCAGAAATATCAGCCTCTAGACGCTTCCAATAGCTTGTAATGAGTGTCTGGATGAAGGTATTTTGGACAATTCCTCCTTGCAAAACATCTCCAGTTCAGTTAGGTTTGATGGTTGCCGAGCATGGACAGCCCGCTACAAATCACCCTACAGATTTTCAATGATATTCAGGTCTGGGGACTGGGATGGCCATTCCAGAATATTGTACTTGTTCCTCTGCATAAATGATTTTGAGCAGTGTTTTGGGTCGTTGTCTTGTTGAAATTTCCAGCCATGGTGTAACTTCAACTTTGTGACTGATTCCTCAACATTATTCTCAAGTATCTGCTGATATTGAGTGGAATCCATGCAAACCTCAACTTTAACAAGATTCTCAGTACCGGCACTGACCCCACAGCATGACGGAACATCCACTACATTTTACTATGGGTAGCAAGTGTTTGTCTTGGAACGCTGTGTTCTTTTGCCGCCATGCATAACGACCCTTGTTATGACCAAATAACTCAATCTTTGTTTCATCAGTCCACAGCACCTTCTTCCAAAATGAAGCTGGCTTGTTCAAATGTGCGTTTGCATACCTCAAGCGACTGTTTGTGGCGTGAACAGAAAAGGCTTCTTCCACATCACTCTCCTATACAGCTTCTCCTTGTGCAAAGTGCGCTGAATTGTTGAACGATGCACAGTGACACCATTTGCAGCAAGATGTTGAAGGTCTTTGGAGCTGGGCTGTTTTTGACTGTTTCACCATCCTTTGCCTCTCCGATATTTTACTTGGCCTGCCACTTCTAGCCTTAACAAGAACTGTGCCTGTGGTCTTCCATTTCCTCACTATGTTCCTCACAGTGGACACTGACAGCTTAAATCTCAGTGATAACTTTTTGTAGCCTTCCCCTAAATAATAATGTTGATCAATCTTTGTTTTCAGGTCATTTGAGAGTTGTTTTGAGGCCCCCATGTTGCCACTCTTCAGAGGAGAATCAAAGAGAACAACAACTTGCAATTGGCCACCTTAAATACCTTTTTGAATGATTGGATGCACATGTCTATGAAGTTCAAGGCTTAATGGGCTCCCCAAACCAACTGTGTGTTCCAATTAATCAGTGCTAGGTAGTTATAGGTATTCAAAACAACAAAATGACAAGGGTGCCCAAATTTATGCACCTGTCTAATTTCGTTTTGATGCATATTGCACATTTTCTTTTAATCCAATAAACCTCATTTCACTACCAAAATATTACTGTGTCCTTCAGTTATTTGGTAGATCAAAATGAAATTGCTGATCCAAACACCCAATTATTTATAAATGAAAATCATGGAAATTGTCAGGGGTACCTAAACTTTTGCATACAACTGTATGTTTCACTCTCTTAATCTCTTTGTAATATTGTGTGAGGGTATTTTGTTTTCAATTATGATCTGATACTTTTAGCGATCCTTTGTATTATAACACCTTAAATTTGGGTGTCCACGAGTACCAATTCATAATACCACCTTAAAAAAACCTTCTCTTCTGAGTATAGTTCAATTAACCAATCAGCATTGAATGTACAAATATTTAAAGGAACTTATCCATATTTTACATATCTTGATGAGCCCTGTAAGGCGGGCGAAACGCGTAGATGGACTGTGGATATTTTGACTAATTATATTTAAACAAGCAGCCAGTTTGAGCCGCATAAACTAAAAGCCCATTACCCAATCGCATTAAGCTCCTAAGACCATATGACCGCAATTCCAGTATATGTAAATAATGACCCTTTTTGCCTTTATGCCAGATGCACTTTTGACCTAGTTACAGCAATTCGCTTCAAAGCTATCAGGAGTATGAGATTATGGTTTAACCCCTGAATTACTGCTTTTCTTGAACTATATTCACTAATAAGTCTCCTATGTGCTACTCTCTTTGCATCTTCATACTGGGCGCCACCATCTTGGTCCTTAACTATGCTCTGACCCTGTGACAGAAGCAGGGTGCATCTACAGACCTGTCACATTGTTGTCTTTTTTAAAGGCTGTATTGTGCACTTTAGTTTAACGTGTACAATACAGAGCAGGAGCTTTACATTTATGAACTGGTTGTATTCTATATTTTTCCTGATGTCTTTTTATATTTGTTATATAAATTTAAGGTGTTTTTTTTTTTTTGCTAGTACAGTGTGTTAAAGGAACACTAAAGTTAAACATAAAGTTTCATTATCAAAACATGCACACTCTTTTTATATGCACACTTTGAGGCTCCAGCTCCTACTGACCATGTGCAAAAGTGCACAGTATATACACGTATATGCATTTTGTTATTGGCTGATGGCTGTCACATGATACAAGGTGAGAGAAACGTGGATTAACTTTTAAATGTGCAATAAAATATTCTACAGCTCATTTAAAATAAAACAAGCTATTGCATTGTCTTTTTATTGTGTATTTGTCAATTATTCAATTCTACTTATTTAGTAATCCTTTAAAATAGTATTATGGAGCAATATAGTAAAATTGACTGCAGCTGCAATTTTCTGTGGTTCCTGAGTGATCCATTAACTACGTGTTTAACTCCTTTGTGGGGGGAGGAGGTTAAACAAATAGCGTAAGATTGATAGTAATAAAGTCACACGCCCTGATTAATTAGAGCATATTATTTTTCTACTGCACTCTCTCTCTTTAAAGTGGAACATTATCGAGAGTCAAGAGTCTGTTGCAAACAATGGTATTTGTATTGCGTAAGGCTGTTCAGACCTTCGCTGATTACTTCTCTATGTCTACTTACACTGGTGATTTTCACAGAAAACCTTCTTTAGCATCTTGATGACACGAGTTATTATGGTGTTAAGATAAGACCATACAACATAAGAATGGTTTAAGTTGTCTAAATTATAATGAAAATGACCACAAAATGCATGTTTGTAACCAACAGCGGCTCAGTGACTGATTAGGAGAAGTAGTTTGCGCTTGCGTGTTAGCCCCACTAGATTTTGGCTTTTTGTGCGTATTATAAGTTAAAAGTAAGAAGTTTTTGCTCACGCACTGACCTAACGCGCACAAAAACCCGAGCTTGGAATATTGTGACTCCATTAGTGTATTTCCCCATAGACTTCAATGGAACGCGAAAAGTGAAAAACAACATCTAACAAGTCATGCAAACACAAGCGTAACTAACAAAGTGCACAAACCCGTCATGAAATATTAATCTCACATTCCAATGTTCTTCACATAGCAGAATATGTTCTATTTATTCTGAAATACATATCTCTATATTTATCTGGTATTTTGGTAAAATATATATTTATACCTATATGTCTTCAGAATAGGGTTGTGCGATTTTGGGAAAAAAAATAAAAAAATTGTGGTTTTCTATCCAAACACTACAGAATCTTAATGTACATGTTTCTCAATGCCCAATACACTCTGGGAGCATAAAAATACAAACCACAAAATAGTGGCAGACTGGTGAACTTGATACTAGGAGTCGGAGACGACACACAGGCAGTCTTTGCTGTTGGTTGAACATAAGAGTTATAGAATAAGGCGGTGGAAGGGAGGAAAAAATAGACATAGAATGGTAGTGTCCGGGAGTGGCAGGGGAGGCAAGTTCTACTTTTTGGAAAGACAACAAACACACACAGAAACAGTAAGGGACTGGGAGGGACATTATAAAAAGTACAAAAACACTTTTTTTATTCATTAAATAAATGTATTTATTTTCTGTTCTGAATCAAGAGCAATAGACTATCATCTATTACTAGAGACTCAACTCAATTATATATTTTATATATAATAAAAATTATCATCAATAAATTATGCTTACCAGGTAATTTTATTTCCTTCTGTATAAGGAGAGTCCACGGCTTCATTCCTTAATGTTGGGAAATACTGAACCTGGCCACCAGGAGGAGGCAAAGACACCCCAGCCAAAGGCTTAAATACCTCTCCCACTCCCCCCAGTCATTCTGCTGAGGGAACAAGAAACAGTAGGAGAAATATCAGGATATAAAAGGTGCCAGAAGAACAATATAATTTATGGGGCCGCCCATCGGAGAACACGGCGGGAGCCGTGGACTCTCCTTATACAGAAGGAAATTAAATTATCTGCTAAGCATAATTTATGTTTTCCTTCTTACTATAAGGAGAGTCCACAGCTTCATTCCTTACTGTTGGGAAATTTATACCCAAGCTCTAGAGGAGACTGAATTATAACGGGAGGGACAAAAAGAGAGGCGGACCCTAATCCGAGGGCACCACAGCCTGCAAAACCTTTCTCCTGAAGGCTGCTTCAGCAGAAGCAAACACATCAAACTTGTAAAATTTAGAAAAAGTATGTGAGGACCAGGTAGCCGCCTTACAAATCAGATCCATAGAGGCCTCGTTCTTAAAGGGACACTCAGGTCAAATTAAATTTTCATGATTCAGATACAGCATATAATTTTAAACAACTTTCCAATTTACTTCCATTAAAAAAAATGTGCACAGTCTTTTATATTTACACATTTTGAGTAACCAGCTCCTACTGAGCATGTGCAAGAATTCACAGACTATACGTATATGAATTTGTGATTGACTGATTGCTATCACATGGTACAGGGGGAGTGGAAATATACATAACTTTGAAATTTGTTAGAAAAAAATCTACTACTCATTTGAAATTCAGATTAAATGCTATTGTATTGTCTTGTTATCTTGCATTTGTTGATTATGCAAATCTTCTGTGTTTACTGGTCCTTTAAAGGCCCAAGAGGAAGGCACTTTTCTAGTAGAATGAGCCGCAATTCTCTGAGGAGGCTTATGTCCCGCTGTCTCATAAGCTAAGCGGATAACACTCCTTAACCAAAAAGACAAGGAAGTCGCAGAGACCTTCTGCCCCTTACACTTCCCAAAACAGGCAACAAGCAAGGAAGGAGTTTGTCTAAAATCCTTAGTAGCCTGAAGAAAGAACTTTAAGGCTCGAACCACGTCCAAATTATGAAGCAAACGTTCTTTCAAAGAAGAAGGATTAGGACACAAGGAAGGAACCACAATCTCTTGATTGATGTTACGGTCTGACACAATCTTAGGGAGAAACCCTAACTTAGTACGTAGGACAGCCTTATCAGAATAGAACCCCAGATACGGAGACTTTCATTGCAAGGCGGCAATCTCAGATACTCTGCGCGCAGAAGCAATAGCCAGTAGAAAAAGAACCTTCCAGGATAACAACTTAATGTCAATTTCATGCATAGGCTCAAACAGAGCCCGCTGCAAAACCTTAAGAACAAGATTCAGACTCCAAGGAGGAGCCTTAGATCTGAAAACGGGTCTGATCCTAATCAGAGCCTTAATAAAAGACTGTACATCTGGAAGCTCTGAGTGCCTCTTGTGCAGTAAATCAGACAGGGACGAAATCTGTCCCCTCAGGGAACTGGCAGAAAGACCCTTCTCCAGTCCATCCTGGAGAAATGATTGGATTCTGGCTAAGATTTCTACGTTGATATGCGCTTCTAAGCATTTTGAAGCCCGATTCCTCTCAGAGTACAGTGAATGTCAGAGGGATGTGAAGGGAGTATCACCTATTGAATGCAATGGTTTTCCTCACGGGAGATCTATTTCATAGGTTCTCTGTTATCAGTTGTAGAGATTCATCTCCTACCTCCCTTTTCAAATCGACGATATACTCTCATATGACATTACCTCTACTGATAACCGTTTCAGTACTGGTTTGGCTATCTGCTATATGTGGATGGGTGTCTTTTGGTAAGTATGTTTTCATTACTTAAGACACTCTCAGTTATGGTTTGGCACTTTATGTATTTTAATAAAGCTCTAAATATATGTATTGTACTTATATTTGCCATGATTCAGGTTTTCAGTATATTTCCTTTTGCAGACTGTCAGTTTCATATCTGGGAATTGCATTTTTTAGGAAAATGTATTTCTTACCTGGGGTATAGTCGTTTTTTCAATTGACTATCATTTTCAAATTCACGGGCAGAATTAGGCTCGTGAGGGTGCAAAATGCCAAAGTATATTGCGTCATTTTTGGCGCAAGATTTTTTGGCGCTAAGTTACGTTCGATAACGCAAATTTGTCACTTCCAGCGTGACAAATTTGCAGCCTGTCGGAACCTTCAGTCTCAGTCATTCCTTTCAGTAGCTATGTGCATGGAAGTTTTAGGTCTCATGACTGCAGCATCGGACGCGATCCCCTTTGCTCGTTTTCACATGAGACCTCTTCAGCTTTGTATGCTGAACCAATGGTGCAGGGATTATACATGGATATCACAATTAATATCCTTAAATCCCAATGTTCTACTATCTCTGACTTGGTAGTTAGATCACCATCGTATAGTTCAAGGGGCCTCTTTTGTTCGCCCAACCTTGACTGTGATCACAACAGATGCAAGTCTTTCAGGTTGGGGAGCTGTTTGGGGATCTCTGACAGCACAAGGGGTTTGGAAATCTCAAGAGGCGAGATTACCAATAAATATTTTGGAACACTGTGATTTTCAGGGCTCTTCAGATTTGGCCTCCGTTGAAGAGAGAACCGTTCATTTGTTTTCAGACAGACAATATCACAACTGTGGCATATGTCAACCATCAGGGTGGGACTCACAGTCCCCAAGCTATGAAAGAAGTATCTCGGATACTTGCTTGGGCGGAATCCAGCTCCTGTCTAATTTCTGCGGGTCATAACCCAGGTATAGACAATTGGGAGGCGGATTATCTCAGCCGTCAGACTTTACATCCGGGGGAGTGGTCCCTCCATCCAGATGTGTTTTCTCAGGTTGTTCAGATGTGGGGTATCCAAAGAATTAGATCTGATGGCTTCTCATCTAAACAAGAAATTTCCCAGGGATCCTCAGGCGGAAGCAGTGGATGCGTTGACACTTCTGTGGTGTTATCAACCTGCTTATATTTTCCCGCCTCTAGTTCTTCTTCCGAGAGTAATCTCCCAAATCATCATGGAGCAATTGTTTGTGTTGCTGGTGGCTCCAGCATGGCCTCACAGGTTTTGGTATGCAGATCTTTTTCGGATGTCCAGTTGCCAACCTTGGTCACTTCCATTAAGGCCGGACCTTCTGTCTCAAGGTCCATTTTCCATCAGGATCTCAAATCATTAAATTTGAAGGTATGGAAATTGAACGCCTAGTGCTTAGTCATAGAGGTTTCTCTGACTCAGTGATTAATACTATGTTACAGGCTCGTAAATCTGCTTCTAGAAAGATTTATTATCGAGTTTGGAAGACTAATATTTCATGGTGTTCTTTTCATCAATTCTCGTGGCATTCTTTCAGAATTTCTAGAATTTTACAGTTTCTTCAGGATGGTTTGGATAAGGGTTTGTCTGCAAGTTCCTTGAAGGGACAAATCTCTGCTCTGTTTTATTTCACAGAAAGATTGCTAAGCTTCCTGATATTCACTATTTTGTAAAGGCTTTGGTTCGTGTCAAGACTGTTATTAAATCAATCTCTCCTCCTTGGAGTCTTAATTTGGTTTTGAAGGCTTTACAGGCTCCACCTTTTGAGCCTATGCATTCTATGGACATTAAACTACTTTCTTGGAAAGTGTTGTTCCTTTTGGCCATCTCTTCTGCTAGAAGAGTTTCTGAATTATCTGCTCTTTCTTGTGAATCTCCTTTTCTGGTTTTTCATCAGGATAAGGCGGTTTTGCGAACTTCATTTAAAATCTTACCTAAAGTTGTGAATTCTAACAACATTAATAGAGAAATTGTTGTCCCTTCCTTGTGTCCTAATCCTAAGAATTCTTTGGAGAGATCCTTTGGAGGTGGTAAGAGCTTTGAAATATTATGTTGAAGCTACTATAGATTTCAGGAAGACTTCTAGTCTATTTGTTATTTTTTCTGGTTCTAAGAAAGGTCAGAAGGCTTCTGCTGTTTCCTTGGCTTTGTGGTTAAAGCTTTTGATTTATCAAGCTTATTTGGAGTCGGGTCAAGCCCCGCCTCAGAAAATTACAGCTCATTCTACTAGATCAGTCTCCACTTTGTGGGCTTTTAAGAATGAAGCTTCAGTTGATCAGATTTGCAAAGCAGCAACTTGGTCTTCTTTGCATACTTTTACTAAATTCTACCGTTTTGATGTATTTGCTTCTTCAGAAGCAGTTTTTGGTAGAAATGTTCGTTGGGCAGCTGTTTCAGTTTGTTTCTTCTGCTTATGTTCTAAGTTTTTCTTTTCATTTATGAGAATAAACCTATATTTTAGGTTGTGGATTTATTTTTTCAGCGAAAAATGGCTGTTTTTATTTTATCCCTCCCTCTCTAGTGACTCTTGTGTGGAGTTCCACATCTTGGGTATTGCTATCCCATACGTCACTAGCTCATGGACTCTTGCCAATTACATGAAAGAAAACCTAATTTATGTAAGAACTTACCAGATAAAATAATTTCTTTCATATTGGCAAGAGTCCATGAGGCCCACCCTTTTAATGGTGGTTATGATTTTTTTTGTATGAAAGCACAATTATTTCCAAATTCCTTTGTTGATGCTTTTTACTCCTTTCTTTTTCACCCCAATACTTGGCTATTCGTTAAACTGAATTGTGGGTGTGGTGAGGGGTGTATTTATAGGCATTTTGAGATTTGAGAAACTTTGCCCCTCCTGGTAGGATTGTATATCCCATACGTCACTAGCTCATGGACTCTTGCCAATATGAAAGAAATTCATTTATCAGGTAAGTTCCTACATAAATTATGTTTTTGATGAACAAAAGGACCTTGTTTCAGCAGATCCCTGCGACAAGGTAACTTCCATGGAGGAGAAGAGGACATCCCCACCAGATCCGCAAACTACGTCCTTCGCGGCCACAATGGAGCAATCACTATAACTGATGTCTGTATCTGCTTGATACGGGACACTACACGAGGAAGGAGTGGTAACGGCAGGAAAAGGTAAATTAGATTGAACCTCCAAGGCACTGCTAATGCATGTATTAGCTTTGCCTGAGGATCGCTGGACCTTGACCCATATCTAGGTAGCATGGTATTGAGACGAGACGCATATCTCCGCAAAAACTTCGGGATGGAGACCATTCCCCTGGATGAAAAAATTGTCTGCTGAGAAAATCCGCTTCCCAGTTGTCCACACCTGGAATGTGAATCGCTGACAGCGAACAGCTGTGGGCCTCCGTCCACTACAGAATCTGAGATACTTTCCTCATTGCTAGGGAGCTTTCTCATTCCACCCTGATGGTTGATGTAAGCCACCAAGGTTATATTGTCTGATTGGAATCTGATAAACTAGGACAAACCCAGAAGAGGACAAGCTTTCAGAGCATTGAAGATTGTTCAAAGTTCCAGAATGTTGATCGGGAGGGAGCGTTCTTCCTGAGACCATAGGCCCTGTGGCCTTTTGGCACCCCAAACAGCTCCCCATCCTGATAGACTTGCGTCCGTAGTCACAATCTCCCAGGATGGTTTTAGAAAGGATGTCCCTCGGGACAGATAATCTGAACAGAACCACCAAGAGAGCGATTCTCTCGACCGGTTGTCCAGGGAAGTCTGTTGAGACAGATCCAAATGGCCGCCGTTCCACTGCCTCAGCATGCACAGTTGTAACAGTTTGAGACGGAACCTGGCAAAGGGAATTATGTCCATGCTGGACACCATGACACCAATTACCTCAATACACTGAGCCACAGATGGCCTTAAGGAGGTCTTGACATGCCGAAGCTAGCTTGCAACATCTTTGGTCTGTTAGAAATAACCTCATGGATATGGAGTCTATTATAGTACCCAGGAATTCTACCCTGGTTCTTGGAATCAGATAACTCTTTTCTAAGTTTATCTTCCATCCATGAGATCTAAGAAGAGAGAGAAGAGATACTGAATGGTCTTCCGCCAGACAAAAAGTCCTTGTACCAGAATATTGTCCAAGTAGGGAGCTACTGCTATACCTCGGGTTCTGGCAATGGCCAGAAGAGCCCCAAGAACCTTTTTAAAAATTCTTGGAGCAGTAGCTAGACCAAACGGAAGTGCAATGAACTGGAAGTGCTGGTCCAGAACACAAACCTTAGGAACTGGAAGTGATCCTTGTGGATTGGAACATGAAGGTAAGCATCCTTCAGATCTACAATGATCATGAACTGTCCTTCCTGAACTAGAGGAAGGATGGACCTTATTGTCTCCATCTTGAACGAGGGGACATTTAGAAACTTGTTTAAGCACCAGAATCGGGCGGAAAGTTCCCTCCTTCTTTGGGACCACAAACAGGTTTGAATAGTATCCCAAACCTCTTTCTGTGATGGGAACCGGGGTAATGACCCCTAGGGAAGACAGATCCCACACGCACCCCAGAAAAGCTTCCCTCTTTTATAGCTTTGAAGACAGGCTTGAAAAGGAGAAATCTGCCCTTGGGTGGTTGAGATTTGAAACCTATCTTGTATCCCTGAGCTATGACCTCCAGGACCCATGGATCCTGCACGTCCCTGAACCAAGTGTCTGAAAACAGCCAAAGTCTGCCCCCTACACGATCCAGCGGCGGATCGGGGGCCGCACCTTCATGCCGACTTGGTTCTCGGTGGGCTTCTTATTCTGCTTGGATTTATTCCAGGATTGAGCCAAATTTTAAGTACTCTTGACTTGCTCGGGCTTAGAGGAGGACTGTTGTCGCTGGGATTTCTCAGAACTAAAGGAACGAAAATTAGAGCCTTGTCCCTTAGACATGTTCTTTTTATCCTACGGTAGGAAGGCACCCTTGCCCCCTGTAACCGTGGAGATAATGGAGTCCAGGCCTGGACCAAATAAAATCTTTCCCTTAAAAGGAAGGGAAAGGAGTCTAAACTTAGAAGTCATATTCGCAGACCAGGATTTCAGCCAGAGCGCCCAACGGGTTTGCACTGAAAAAATAGAAATCCACCTTAGGGACAAAACCCCACAACTTCAATTGAGAGTCCGGGACCGGAATAATTTTTTAAATGAAGACGAAGGGGAAAAGGAAGATTCAATTCTATCTCACTCGTTCTTAATAATGTTCACCATTTTTACAGGTACAGGAAAAGTTAACGGCACTACCCTATCCTCGTAAACTCTGTCTAATTTAGGGATCAAAGGTTCATCAGGCAGCTTGGCCTCTGGAACCTCTAATGTAGACAGAACCTCCTTTAGAAGAAAACGTAAGTGTTCAATCTTAAATCTAAAGGCTGGTTCCTCCACAGCAGGAGGCCTAGAGGAAGCAGACTCTGATCCAGAAAGTTCACCCTCTGAAGACTCAGAGTGTGACCCGTCCTTGGATAATTGAAAAACAGATAAATCCAATAAATCACTTGACGACCCCTGGACAGAAGAGCTATGTTTAACCTTTGGCTTGTGCTTGGCAGGGCGAGGTAAAGCACTAAGAACCTCAGACACCGCCGCCTTTAACTGCACGGTAAAGTCTGATGTTAAAAGGCTCCCTCCAGATGGAGGATCAGGCGTGCTACAGAAAGCTGCATGTGTAGGAGGAGATGACTGATGGGTATGCACCTCACGGGACGGCGAGTACTTAGAGGTGGACGGCTCAGTGGTACTTAAGGGGTTAACCTTCTTAGACCTAATAACGTTGTCAAGGCATGTGGAACATAGTTGAGAGGGTGGGCATACCAAGGCCTCCTCACAATATAAACAGGTATTACTATTTGGAATAGAGGGAATACCCTCAAGAATATCAGAATCCTCCATAGCTTAACCTAATGACAGTAGGATAATAAAATGATCCTTTTATTTCTCACAAAACAGCACCTTTATACTCCCAATGGCTGGGGCACCCACCACCTCCTAGACCCACACAATACAGAGAAAAAGCGTCTTCTCCGACAGCCAGCTTGGTCAGGAAAGAGGAAATGAAAGCGAGACCAATCCCGGTCACGTGGTGTGCAAGGCAGGACCGCCCCTGCTATGAGAAAAAGCGCGCCAAGCTACAAGCTGTGCAGCGTTCAAAGTGAAAGTAAAAACCTGTGCGTTCCAGCCACATAACAAACAGTCTATGAGCCCAATAAAATCTCACACATAAAGCGGCAAAAAATCAAAGCATCAGATTTGATTAATCCCCACTGTTCAATAACCGCCCTCAGGAGATATTAACCCATGATTCTATTAAGATAAAATGAGTCACACTGTGACCCTGTCTTCTAGCATTTTCAACATGTGTAAAAATTGAAACGATCTTACCAGGATCCATGCTGTGGAACAGAAACCCAGCCTCTCAAGTGTGACAGTCTTGTAGCATCGCTCCTGACATGGACTTGAGTGAAGAAACAAGCAGGCAGTGAAACTTGTCAACACTGATTGCTTAAGGAGCTGTTAGCAGGCAGTCTGGATGGGTTTGCAGAAAGACTCTCCCTGCATCTCCAGACTCTAACTTTTGTCAATGCTCTCACTGAGAGGCTGACAAGACTACTTAAAACTCCAGTCCCATACTGAAGGGTAGATACCCCTCCTAAGGAACTACTCCAAAATCTTCTGACACTTCTCTGCCATCCTTCTGTGATGAAAGGCAAAGAATGACTGGGAGATTGGGGAAGTGGGAGAGGTATTTAAGCCTTTGGCTGGGGTGTCTTTGCCTCCTCCTGGTGGTCAAGTTCAGTATTTCCCAACAGTAAGGAATGAAGCCGTGAACTCTCTTTATATTAAGAAGGAAATAGATTTTAAAATTGACACAGACAGGGAATGGAATTAAATGTTATGCATCACAGAATTTAATTAAAAAAAAAAAAACACTTTAAAGTTTTTGGACACTACTACTACTCACTTAATTGCTCATACTATGATGATTGATGATCACTCAACTCAATTATCAGGGAATGCAATGAAATCAAATATGGTATGCGTCACAGAAGTTTATAAAAAAAAATTTAAAAAAGGCAGTGGCACTTTACATTTTTTGTACAATACTACTCACTTTAGAGTCACAACTTTGAGCGCATGTCCCACCACCACACTCCCAGATGAAGGGCTGGTTCCGCTGCTCCCACATACTCTGCAAAAAAAATGGCCGTTTCGCAGGCTTCTCAGATCTGCCCCTCTTCTTCCCTCATACAATGGAAGCCTGGAGGACTCCTCCGTTTTCATGACTATCAGAGTTTTTCCAAAAACCCGCGGACTCTCGCGGTTTTTATATCGCGGTTTAAAACCGCATCCGCGGTATATCGCACAGCCCTACTTCAGACACAAAAAACCCCAGATGATATATAAATGAGATTAATATTTCTAATATGCAGAGTCAAACCTCTTACACACACCTAGGTGCTGATCGTAGGATCTAATAGGCATGTACTTGTTCACCAGTTTGATTTACAAGCAAGCATGTGCTTTTATGGGCAGCTTGTGGAAAAAGATAAACAAAAAAAACAAAAACCATAAAGGAACCTTTTTAAACACACTTAATGGTAAAGTATGTTAAAATAGTATTATGGAGCAATATAATATTGTCTTTAACCTCTCTGGATCCTAAGTGTTTTTAAAACAAAAGGTTTACAAAAAGCTTGTCAAGGTATAAATTTCCCACAAGTCTGCTGTTGAAGAGGCTGTACCACACCCTAAGAAATCATTCAAAACCTGTGTATTGTGTGATGCAGAACATAAAAAAGTTTTTAAGGACATGAACTTGTGGCTGCTTATCACAGTTCATAAAGCTGTAATAATCATTTAGATATTTGGCGCTAGTTATCTTGGCATTGGAATGAAGTAAAATAACCATCTTTCTATTAGATGTTCCTATTTGACAATCTACCTATCATTGCATTAATACATCCCAATCTCATGCGGCTTTCGGCTGAGCCCAATGAAAAGCCGGAACACACTTGGTGACCAGAGCATTAGCTCCAGTGATCTCACGTCAGGCTCATACCCTTTTAACTGAATAAATTATTCAAGATTATGGGGATGGATATGAAATCAAGTATACACTAGAAGCTGAAGCAATGGCAAGAGTAGGATGAAGTCAGAGAACTAGGCAATGGGATGTCACCTTAGTTAAGTCCAAACCGTGCAACAGGCAAAGGATATGCAAGGTGAGTATAAGCAGAAGATGGCCAACAAAACAGTACGTTATTTGCAGCTTGGTCACAAATATATAGATAATGGCCAGACGAGTAATGACAAGGAGCAAATGCTACCAGGATTGTTGTCCCAAAATTGAGTGAGAGGCACGCTGTGAGAGATTGCAAGAAAATACTACAATGCAGTTAATTATTGCATCTCCTGGGACACCATGACAGGTATAAAACATTTTTTTGCCTGTTCATCAATGTGTTGATACGGATAGTTTATCATGCCTTGAATACATGAGTTCCATCAATCATAAAGGTGGCAACGTTTTCAAAAATGTATTGGAACATACAGGTCCAGGCCATCACAGGCCTGGACCTGTATATTCCAATAAAGCTTTGAAAACTTCATTGTGCTGTGGGAGTGCATCTTTAAATTGGAATGGCAGAGACATTAAAGAAAATCACTCACAACTGGGGTCCCAGATTTGATTTTTATACTACAGCTCAAACCGTCTAGTATTTCATGCATGAACCAATGACATATATGCATGGTTATTCCTTTTTTATTTCAGTCTTGCGTATCTGTCCCTTCTGATGAATATGCTCCCGTGAGCCACATAATTTGCTCCCCTAGTCAACATTTGAAGCATTAAAGGGATAGAAAGGTCAAAATTTAAATGTACATGAGTGCATTTTAATTGTAAATGGAAGCATTTTTGCAATATACTTTTGGCCCTCTCTGCCACAGTAAATCTGCAACTCTAGTTCTGCATTGCCCCACTCAGCAGTAGCGAGATCGCAGCAGAGAGAGGCCCAAGGGTATGGCGCTTGCCGTTAAGGGGTTAAAATATAAATTTGATTGAAAAATAGTAAAAACAAGATTAAAAGAAATTAAAAATTAACAAACTGGTGAATTCAGAACCTAAAAAGTCAGTTTGCTATCAAAAACACCATATAATATTACATCACAGAAGGGGTAATTATCCCCATCGTAGTGTGTGACAATGAGTCAAGAAAGTTCCTTACAATAGCCTATCTGTGACTAAAAGGGATTGGCGAGCTTCTAATATATTATGTCACTCCACTACAATTATTTAAAAATGAATTAGAGATAGGTGGAGGAATGCAGTAAGATAATCTGCATAAGAGACCTCTAATAAATTAAAATGTATTGTATAATTTATATATAGTTATTGTTAGGTTTTATGCCAGAATGAGAGCAAAAGGAACACGATTATCAAGTAATGGTAGGAAAGCATACAAATGAAAAGAGGTTGCTCTTCTCTGTGTAGTAAGTAGTTTAATACAGCTTTAAAGTGAAGGTAAACTTTGATGAATGAAAGCCCGTATTAAAATACTATTAAAAACAGGGGCACTTGGAGACGGCTTCCGGTTGGAGGAGGAGCGTGTGAGCAAGCTGCAGCTCCAGTACGTGTCTGCCTCGTGGATGAGAGACGCCACAATTACAGCCCTCATAATGGACCATAGTCTCCAGTAGTGGAAGCCGGGTCAGGATCAGGAGATCCAAGTGGCGGAAGGTATACAAAGTCCTCTACATTCGGGAGGTGAAGTGAAGGCTGGACTCTGAGGACACCAAACATCAGTGAGCAGAGTCACAGAGCCGGTGTGCAGAGGGACAGCTGAAGACATTGCAGATAGGTCGGAGTGAGAGGCCTGGATTGGACTGGAGTTCCGGAGAAGCCTGGATCTTCCCGGGGATGAACCAGTGAGCAATCGATAATTGCACATCGGATGAGGTAGCAAATCCCCTCTTTTAACAAAGGTGCTGAAGAGGAAGATATCTGCTCTCCAGGACGCTGTAATAGCGCACAAGTCTCAGTTATATACAGCGAGAGAGTGGTGGTTTGTTACTAGAAGCTGGAGTACACGTATATTGGTGGTAAGGAGGCAAAGCCACCCAGGTAACTTTCTTTTTGTTTTACCCATCATCTATTGCGTGGGCATTATTTAACAGGGGGACTGTATTATGACCCTTGAATATCTGACTGATACGAACACGAATATATCAAAGGATTACCAAGAGGAAAACATTTGTTTGATGCAAAGTATTTATTTCTCTCTTCTCTTTGGAATCTGAACTGAACTAAAGTAATTTGCTGGAGACGGTCTCCTGGCTGTCAGGGTCTTTTTATTTTTCCCCTTTAGTTGGGGGGGGGGGTAAAACATTGGACAGAATTGCATTTGTATATGTTATCCAATCACAGCATATATACTTCTTGTGGGCTTTTTTTTTTTTTTTTTTGCTGAGAGTCCATTCAAATCTGTTGAAAGCAAGGAAGCAGATTAAGATACCTAGTCAAGGGCATTTGACAAAAATAATATATGCTGATTAGGCTTTTTTTTGGTCATTAAAGTAACATACATAAGATAATGGTATAGGAGAACTATTATAAAAGACAAATGTAATTATAAAGGTACAAAGGCAGCACTTGCTGAAAGAGATCTTAGGGAAAATTTCCAATGTAAGAAGAAGGTTGTGTAACTTATTGCCATAATTCTTTTTACACATTAAATGTTGTTTCTGATCTTGGTAGCAAAGCAGGGCCAATTTAACCCCTCACGAATAAATGTTTTCCCTTAAATTTTGTTAAAAGTGTATTTAAATTTCTAAAGTAATCTAGTACTGTTTCTTTGAGATATACTAGTAAGGTGTGCACTATATAAAGTTACGTCTATACTGTTACAGATATATCTGATCTTATGAAACCTCAAGTCCAGGCCCTTGCTTTATATTTAATATTATATATAAGTTAATGATATAGGGGGCCTGTCATAAAAAACAAAAGTAATTAGAACGGTATAAAGGTTGCACTTGTGTTTTTGAAAAATTGTAGGAAGACTTTTTTTTTGGTGGGATCACCAATAGTAAAAACACAGTCAATACATACGGAGTGATACTCAATATATTATATCTCAGGGGGTATATTAAACTACATATTATATAAAGCCTGCTGTCATACTGCTCTTTACACCTGATTCAGTCTGATCTCGGTAGTGAAGCAGGACTGGCTTAACCCCTTAAAAACATTATCTTTCTCACCAGTTAATAGTGTATTTAATAATTAGAGTAATTGAGGTATATTAGCAAGGTGTACAGTATATAGGGGGTGTATTATATAAAGTCTACAGCCACGCTGCTCCATACATACCTGACTTTATTCTGGGTTTCAATAGTTAAGTAGGGTTGGCTTAAGTGTGTGAGAATATATGTAGAATATTTACAGGTGAAATAAGTAGGTGAGAGGTTAACTGACTTACTATAAATTATATGAAAATCACATATGGACAAATTGATATCACAGCATAAAAGTAAATCTCCAGCAATGACCCCTAGGAGTAGGGAAAAAAAAAATAAAGGTGGCAGTGATACTGTCTCTGAAACTTTTAATGAGAGTATCAACCAGTTAGACACACGGGCTTTAACTAAAATGATGTCAGACATTTTTCTGCCACAGTTTGAACTAATTAAAACTGAGATACAGTGTATCAGGCCTAGCAAATGAAGTAAGACAGTTTTCAAAAAGATTGGGGGAGGCTGAGCAGCGCTTATCAGATTTGGAGGATAGAGTGGAAGGTCAAGGCTTGAATAACTCTGAGACAAGAAAGGATGTGGATAGATTATTGCAGAAAGAAGACGATCTAGAAAACTGTGCACGCAGAAATAACATAAAAATAATAGGAATACCAGAAAATACACAGTATAAGGATTTAAATTTATTCACGTCTGACACTCTACAGAATACTAGAGATACCTCCCACGCAGTTACCTTTAATAGTAGAGAGAGCACACAGAATAGGGTATAGAAGAGAAGATATTAATTCAGACAGACCTAGGCCAATAATTGCTAGGTACCTCAATTTCCAAGACAAAGTAAAAGTTTTACAATATTTCAGGAAAAAGAGAGACATAGTAATAGAAGGGAAAAAGATCCTTATCTTTCAGGATTTTTCGATGGAGGTATCTAGCAAGAGGAAATTGATGGCGCCCATATGCACTCAATTAATTAATAAAGGTTACAATGCTACACTGATTTACCCTGCTAAAATACGCATACAAGGGACCGAAGGGAACAGGCTATTAGGAAATCCTAGAGAAGCTGAAGCTTTCATAAGCGAGGAGGTTATATAATAGAACACAGTAAAAAATGAATCTTCGCATTTGATAGACAAGATACAAATAGAATGTAGAGTTCTTTGGGGAATGGCGTGTGGGGGATTGGGGCTTCCATTCCCTTTTTTTTTTTTTTCCCCCTTATGCTATTCACATATGGGCAAAAAAATGTTTTAGTGTTTAAATGATCAATCAAGTTAGATGTGTCTCATGGAATGTGGGCGGTATCACCTCGCCGATAAAAAGGAAAGCAATCCTGAGAAAACTCAAAAATATGAAGGCTGATATAGCCCTCATCCAGGAGACACACCTGAAAGAACAAGAACTTCTTAAGTTAAAATCTGGCTGGGTGGGAGACGTAGTTGGAACCCCATGTTGTAAAAGAAAGAAAGGAGTTGCAATTCTTTTGAATAAAAAAACTTCATTATACAATTTTGTCTTTGGACCTAGATTTAGAAGCAAGGTATATGATTGCAAAACTAGAAGTGGAGAATTTTTTTTTTTTACTATATGTAATGTCTACAGCCCTAATGATCATACTCCAGCATTCTGGTTAGAATTACAATCTCAGTTATTGGAAAAGGCAGAGGGGGTTCTCACAATTGGGGGGGGATTTTAATATGGTGTTTCAAATTCCATTGGACAGGGTAAGGAAAGGAGCTAATGCGAAGAAAACTAAAAGAGATAAGCTTGAGGCTAAGCTACTAGGTAGATTTATATCTAATCTTAAGGTAAAAGATATCTGGAGAGAGAGGAACCCGATTGGTAGGGAATATACGTGCGCCTCTAAAGCCCACAACACACTCTCAAGGATAGACATGTCTTTGATCTCAGAGAAATTGTTTGATTTGGAAGCAGAGGTAGAAATAAAAGACATAGTACTCTCAGACCATGCCCCAATAATTCTTAAAATCCAAATGAATAACGATCACTCCCCCATGAGAAGATTTCGGTTTCCTAACTATCTGATTAAGGACATAGATTTTAAGAATATGTTGATGAAAAAATGGCAGGATTTCTATACAAATAACTCTGAATATCTGGCAAAACCAGATATATTTTGGGAAGCGTCAAAAGCGGTACTTCGAGGTGAAGTTATTGCTTTTAAGAGTAAAAAAAGGAAAAAACAAAAAATAAAATAATAAAGCGGTTATCCTCTGCATATAACAAATACGTAGATACTCCAAATAATGTGAACTGGCAATATTTTGTAAAGGCGAAAGAGGTTAGAGATATTTGGCTTCTCAATAAAACTACTCAACAAGAACTTAGATTGAGTGCAAAATTTCATAGATATGGAAACAAAACAGGGAAATTTTTAGCTAAGTTAGCAAGTAGAGTGAAATGACATAATTACATTAGCTCCATAAGTGTGAATGGGAAGATCGAAAATAGAACTGAAGATATTTTAAAATTATTTAAGTATTATTACAAGAAGGTTTATAGTTCAAGAAGTCTGAATTTTGAAAAAAAGAATGAATTCTGGGCTAAGATTAATAATCCAAAGTTTAAGGAAGAGGAAAAAAACAAACTTACTAGACCAATCTCAGAGGTCAGCAATACTATTAAGAAATTAAAAACAGGGGCACTTTCATTTATCAAAGTTTAGAAAGCAGCCGTTTTGATTAAAAACTTACCTTTGTTTTTTTCCCAGCCAGAGCAGCTTCCTTCACCCGGAGATCCTCTCTTCACATGTCATCAGTGACTAATCCGGCTTCCACCAATCATGGTTGTCCCCCCAGGGGAGTCATTGCCTGAGACCATGCCATGATTGGAGGAAGCTGGATTAGTCATTGATGACGTGTGAAGAGAGGATCTCCGGGTGGGGGAAGCTGCTCTGGCTGTGAAAAAACAAAAAGGTACGTTTTTAATCAAAACGGCTGCTTTCCAAACTTTGATGAATGAAAGTGCCCCTTTTTTTAATAATATTTTTAAAAAATGGGCTTTCATTCATCAAAGTTTACCTTCACTTAAACAAAGTGTCAGCAAAAGTAATATGCATCAGCTATATAATTACATGCATACTACATCCTTATTGGTTTGCAAAGACATTCATTCATACAAACAACGTTGGCTAAGATTAAAAACACTTGTGAAACAAGCTTGGTAAAACAGTGTAATAACCAACACTGAAAAGAACTATCTACTTAGAGAAAATCCCAAAGTTGCCACTATGTATTTTTTTTACCAAAATTACACAAAGGACTCTAAGCTTCCTCCCGGGAGACCGATTGTCTCCGGGAATGAAATTGTAACTGAGAATACAAGCAGATATGTTGATCTGAGACTTAGGGAGTACTTGACAGCACTACCCTCTTACGTGCATGACACCATGGAGGTATCACGGATTTTAGAAAAACATAATTTATGCTTACCTGATAAATTCCTTTCTTCTGTAGTGTGATCAGTCCACGGGTCATCATTACTTCTGGGATATTACTCCTCCCCAACAGGAAGTGCAAGAGGATTCACCCAGCAGAGCTGCATATAGCTCCTCCCCTCTACGTCACTCCCAGTCATTCGACCAAGGACCAACGAGAAAGGAAAAGCCAAGGGTGAAGTGGTGACTGGAGTATAAATTAAAAAATATTTACCTGCCTTAAAAACAGGGCGGGCCGTGGACTGATCACACTACAGAAGAAAGGAATTTATCAGGTAAGCATAAATTATGTTTTCTTCTGTTAAGTGTGATCAGTCCACGGGTCATCATTACTTCTGGGATACCAATACCAAAGCAAAAGTACACGGATGACGGGAGGGATAGGCAGGCTCTTTATACAGAAGGAACCACTGCCTGAAGAACCTTTCTCCCAAAAATAGCCTCCGATGAAGCAAAAGTGTCAAATTTGTAAAATTTGGAAAAAGTATGAAGCGAAGACCAAGTTGCAGCCTTGCAAATCTGTTCAACAGAGGCCTCATTCTTGAAGGCCCAAGTGGAAGCCACAGCTCTAGTAGAATGAGCTGTAATTCTTTCAGGAGGCTGCTGTCCAGCAGTCTCATAAGCTAAACGAATTATGCTACGAAGCCAAAAAGAAAGAGAGGTAGCGGAAGCTTTTTGACCTCTCCTCTGCACAGAGTAAATGACAAACAGAGAAGACGTTTGTCGAAATTCCTTAGTTGCCTGTAAGTAAAATTTTAGAGCACGGACTACATCCAGGTTGTGCAGTAGACGTTCCTTCTTTGAAGAAGGATTTGGGCATAAAGAAGGAACAACAATCTCTTGATTGATATTCCTGTTAGTAACTACCTTAGGTAAGAACCCAGGTTTAGTACGCAGGACTACCTTATCCGAATGAAAAATCAAATAAGGAGAATCACAATGTAAGGCTGATAATTCAGAGACTCTTCGAGCCGAGGAAATAGCCATTAAAAATAGAACTTTCCAAGATAACAACTTTATATCAATGGAATGAAGGGGTTCAAACGGAACGCCCTGTAAAACATTAAGAACAAGGTTTAAACTCCATGGTGGAGCAACAGTTTTAAACACAGGCTTAATCCTGGCCAAAGCCTGACAAAAAGCCTGGACGTCAGGAACTTCTGACAGACGTTTGTGTAACAGAATGGACAGAGCTGAGATCTGTCCCTTTAATGAACTAGCAGATAAACCCTTTTCTAAACCTTCTTGTAGAAAAGACAATATCCTAGGAATCCTAACCTTACTCCAAGAGTAACCTTTGGATTCACACCAATATAGGTATTTACGCCATATCTTATGGTAAATCTTTCTGGTAACAGGTTTCCTAGCCTGTATTAAGGTATCAATAACTGACTCAGAAAACCCACGTCTTGATAAAATCAAGCGTTCAATTTCCAAGCAGTCAGCTTCAGAGAAGTTAGATTTTGATGTTTGAAGGGACCCTGTATCAGAAGGTCCTGTTTCAGAGGTAGAGACCAAGGTGGACAGGATGACATGTCCACCAGGTCTGCATACCAAGTCCTGCGTGGCCACGCAGGTGCTATTAGAATCACTGATGCTCTCTCTTGTTTGATTCTGGCAATCAATCGAGGAAGCAACGGGAAGGGTGGAAACACGTAAGCCATCCTGAAGTCCCAAGGTGCTGTCAGAGCATCTATCAGGACTGCTCCTGGATCCCTGGATCTGGACACGTAACGAGGAAGCTTGGCGTTCTGTCGAGACGCCATGAGATCTATCTCTGGTTTGCCCCAACGTCAAAGTATTTGGGCAAAGACCTCCGGGTGAAGTTCCCACTCCCCCGGATGAAAAGTCTGACGACTTAAGAAATCCGCCTCCCAGTTCTCCACTCCCGGGATGTGGATTGCTGACAGGTGGCAAGAGTGAGACTCTGCCCAGCGAATTATCTTTGATACTTCCATCATAGCTAGGGAGCTTCTTGTCCCTCCCTGATGGTTGATGTAAGCTACCGTCGTGATGTTGTCCGACTGAAACCTGATGAACCCCCGAGTTGTCAACTGGGGCCAAGCCAGGAGGGCATTGAGAACTGCTCTCAATTCCAGAATGTTTATTGGCAGGAGACTCTCCTCCTGACTCCATTGTCCCTGAGCCTTCAGAGAATTCCAGACGGCACCCCAACCTAGAAGGCTGGCGTCTGTTGTTACAATTGTCCAGTCTGGTCTGCTGAATGGCATCCCCCTGGACAGATGTGGCCGAGAAAGCCACCATAGAAGAGAATTTCTGGTCTCTTGATCCAGATTCAGAGAAGGGGATAAGTCTGAGTAATCCCCATTCCACTGACTTAGCATGCACAGTTGCAGTGGTCTGAGGTGTAAGCGTGCAAAGGGTACTATGTCCATTGCCGCTACCATTAAGCCGATTACCTCCATGCATTGAGCCACTGACGGGTGTTGAATGGAATGAAGGGTGCGGCAAGCACTTTGAAGTCTTGTTAGCCTGTCCTCTGTCAGGTAAATCTTCATTTCTACAGAATCTATAAGAGTCCCCAGGAAGGGAACTCTTGTGAGTGGAACGAGTGAACTTTTCTTTTCGTTCACCTTCCATCCATGTGACCTTAGAAATGCCAGCACTAACTCTGTATGAGACTTGGCAGTTTGAAAGCTTGAAGCTTGTATCAGAATGTTGTCTAGGTAAGGAGCTACCGAGATTCCCCGCGGTCTTAGTACCGCCAGAAGAGCACCCAGAACCTTTGTGAAGATTCTTGGAGCTGTAGCCAATCCGAATGGAAGAGCCACAAACTGGTAATGCCTGTCTAGGAAGGCAAACCTTAGGTACCGATAATGATCTTTGTGAATCGGTATGTGAAGGTAAGCATCTTTTAAATCTACAGTGCTCATGTACTGACCCTCTTGGATCATAGGTAAAATTGTCCGAATAGTTTCCATCTTGAACGATGGAACTCTTAGGAATTTGTTTAGGATCTTTAAGTCCAGGATTGGTCTGAAAGTTCCCTCTTTTTTGGGAACCACAAACAGATTTGAGTAAAACCCCTGTCCCTGTTCCGATCGTGGAACTGGATGGATTACTCCCATTAACAAGAGCTCTTGTACGCAGCGTAGAAACGCCTCTTTCTTTGTCTGGATTGTTGACAATGTTGACAGATGAAATCTCTCTCTTGGAGGAGAGTATTTGAAGTCCAGTAGGTATCCCTGAGATATTATCTCTAGCGCCCAGGGATCCTGAACATCTCTTGCCCAAGCCTGGGCGAAGAGAGAAAGTCTGCCCCCCACTAGATCCGATCCCGGATCGGGGGCCCTCAATTCATGCTGTTTTAGGGGCAGCAGCAGGTTTCCTAGTCTGCTTGCCCTTGTTCCAGGACTGGTTAGGTTTCCAGCCCTGTCTGTAGCGAGCAACAGCTCCTTCCTGTTTTGGTGCAGAGGAAGTTGATGCTGCTCCTGCTTTGAAATTACGAAAGGAACGAAAATTAGACTGTCTAGTCTTGGCCTTGGCTTTGTCCTGAGGCAGGGCATGGCCTTTACCTCCTGTAATGTCAGCGATAATCTCTTTCAACCCGGGCCCGAATAAGGTCTGCCCTTTGAAAGGTATATTAAGCAATTTAGACTTAGAAGTAACATCAGCTGACCAGGATTTTAGCCACAGCGCCCTGCGTGCCTGAATGGCGAATCCTGAATTTTTCGCCGTAAGTTTAGTAAGATGTACTACGGCCTCCGAAATGAAAGAATTAGCTAGTTTAAGGACTCTAAGCCTGTCCGTAATGTCGTCCAGAGTAGCTGAACCAATGTTCTCTTCCAGAGACTCAATCCAGAATGCCGCTGCAGCCGTGATCGGCGCAATGCATGCAAGGGGTTGCAATATAAAACCTTGTTGAACAAACATTTTCTTAAGGTAACCCTCTAACTTTTTATCCATTGGATCTGAAAAAGCACAGCTATCCTCCACCGGGATAGTGGTACGCTTAGCTAAGGTAGAAACTGCTCCCTCCACCTTAGGGACCGTTTGCCATAAGTCCCTTGTGGTGGCGTCTATTGGAAACATTTTTCTAAATATCGGAGGGGGTGAGAACGGCACACCGGGTCTATCCCACTCCTTAGTAACAATTTCAGTAAGTCTCTTAGGTATAGGAAAAACCTCAGTACTCGTCGGTACCGCAAAATATTTATCCAACCTACACATTTTCTCTGGTATTGCAACTGTGTTACAATCATTCAGAGCCGCTAACACCTCCCCTAGTAATACACGGAGGTTTTCCAGTTTAAATTTAAAATTTGAAATATCTGAATCCAGTCTGTTTGGATCAGAACCGTCACCCACAGAATGAAGTTCTCCGTCCTCATGTTCTGCCACCTGTGACGCAGTGTCTGACATGGCCCTAATATTATCAGCGCACTCTGTTCTCACCCCAGAGTGACCACGCTTACCTCTTAGTTCTGGTAATTTAGCCAAAACCTCAGTCATAACAGTAGCCATATCCTGTAATGTGATTTGTAATGGCCGCCCAGATGTACTCGGCGCTACAATATCACGCACCTCCCTCTGAGCGGGAGATGTAGGTACTGACACGTGAGGCGAGTTAGTCGGCATAACTCTCCCCTCGTTGTTTGGTGAAATTTGTTCAATTTGTACAGATTGACTTTTATTTAAAGTAGCATCAATACAGTTAGTACATAAATTTCTATTGGGCTCCACTTTGGCATTGCAACAAATGACACAGGTATCATCCTCTGAATCAGACATGTTTAACACACTAGCAAATAAACTTGCAACTTGGAAATACAATTCAATTAGAATAATATTAAAACGTACTGTGCCTTTAAGAAGCACAGAAGATTTATGACAGTTGAAAATTAATAAATTGAAACAGTTATAGCCTCAATCCTTGTAAACAACACAACTTTAGCAAAGGTTTAATCCCATTAGCAAAGATAACAAATTCTGAAAGCAGTGAAACAAATTACAGAATAAACGTTTTTTATCTCAGTCAAACTATAATTCTCACAGCTCTGCTGAGAGAAATTACCTCCCTCAAAATAAGTTTTGAAGACCCCTGAGCTCTGTAGAGATGAACCGGATCATGCAGGGAATACAATGAGTTGCTGACTGAAATATTTGATGCAGTAAAAGCGCCAAAAAAACGGCCCCTCCCCCTCACACACAGCAGTGAGGGAGAACAGAAACTGTCAGAAAACAGATTAAGCAACTGCCAAGTGGAAAAATAGTGCCCAAACATTTATTCACTCAGTACCTCAGCAAATGAAAACGATTTTACATTCCAGCAAAAACGTTAAACATAATCTCTAGTTATTAAACAGCTTTATGTATTTCATACAGTGTAATTCTAGTGAAGTACCATTCCCCAGAATACTGAAGTGTAAAGTATACATACATGACATTATATCGGTATGGCAGGATTTTCTCATCAATTCCATTGTCAGAAAATAAAAACTGCTACATACCTCTATGCAGATTCATCTGCCCGCTGTCCCCTGATCTGAAGTTTACCTCTCCTCAGATGGCCGAGAAACAGCAATATGATCTTAACTACTCCGGCTAAAATCATAACAAAAACTCTGGTAGATTCTTCTTCAAACTCTGCCAGAGAGATAATAACACACTCCGGTGCTATTTTAAAATAACAAACTTTTGATTGAAGATATAAAACTAAGTATAATCACCATAGTCCTCTCACACATCCTATCTAGTCGTTGGGTGCAAGAGAATGACTGGGAGTGACGTAGAGGGGAGGAGCTATATGCAGCTCTGCTGGGTGAATCCTCTTGCACTTCCTGTTGGGGAGGAGTAATATCCCAGAAGTAATGATGACCCGTGGACTGATCACACTTAACAGAAGAAATATACAATTGACTAATGAAATGTGGCTAGTGACAGCTGACATAGAATCACTATATACCAACATAAGACATAGTTACAGAATTCAAGCTATTAAATATTTTCTCTTGACCAATAGCCATGAGAATGGGGATCACAATGATTTCATCATTAGATTACTGCTATCTTGACGCATAACTTCTTTACTTCAATGACAGATACTATCTTCAAATCCAAGGCACTGCCATGGGCACGGCATGTGCACCTACGTATGCCAATCTTTTTCTGGGGCTTTGGGAACTCTAATGTATTCACTGACGAAATGACACAATATACCAACCATATACCATTAAGGTATATTGACGATTTGCTATTTATCTGGAAAGGTACCTCTCAAGAACTTGATCAGTTTATGTTGAAATTAAACAATAATACTAAAAACATCAAACTCATATATACAGCTGACCAACAAAAGATCTGCTTCATCGACTTAACAATATACAAAAATCCCAATGGATATATCAATACAACCATTTACCGAAAGGAAACAGCTACCAATACACTATTATATAATTCTAGTGCATATCCACCTTGCACTTTAAAAGGCTATCCCATATGGGAATTTTTTACGCCTCAGATGTAACTGCTCTAACCAAGAAACATATTTGGAAGAATGCAAAAATTTAATGCAGAGACTGATCATGAGAGGAGCAAAAAATCTGTGAAAAGAGCTAAATACAAAGCACTACACATTAAAAGAGAACAATTATTAGTCCACAAAGAGAAAACATCTAATTATGCATACCCAAGACTAATCACTTCCTATAATCCCCAAATGACACAAGTGATTAAGATCATAAATGATAACTGGAAAATATTACAGAACGATGAAACACTAAACTGGACTATAGGAGACAGGTCTCCTGTATCCTACAGAGATTCTACTAGTCTAAAAGATAAACTAGTCACTAGCCATTTAGTATGAACTTCAAGAAAAAAATGACACTGACCCAGGCATGTACCCTTGTGGAACATGCTCTGCCTGTACATATGCATTCAAAGTTAAAAACATCAATGAAAAAACAGGCAAAAACTACACTTTACAATACCACTTTACGTGTAGAACTATAGGAGTAGTGTATGTATTATACAGTTCTTGCAAAATGACCTATGTCGGTATGACAACACGTGAGGTAAGTGTGTGCATTCTTGAGCATGCTAACATAGAAGAAATGCCAAAAGAGATTAACTAAACGGCAAAAAATTGACATCTGTTGCAAAACACTTTCAGCAACATCACAAGTGTAATCAGTACAACATGCCTAAAATATACTGTCATCCAAAAAGCCTCTCTTGGCATTAGAGGTGGCAATGCGGGAAAATAGAGTGTAAATGGATTTATTCACTGAATTCTGTAAAACCACATGGTATGAATGACTATAATAACATTTTTGTTTATTTATACTTTCATTTTATAATTTTTATTTGTGACAGCCAATTCAGAATAAACACTGACAATTTAGTATTTCACATTACATTATTTTGTCACTTTATATGAGCACTTACTCTCACACCCTTATCCTTATCACATATCTGTATTATTCTATGTTTTTACACATATTCTCTTGTATTTTCACTTATTATTCACTCCCTACTTGGCGTCATTCCTTTTAGGACACCTCATTCCTATTCACGTTTAAATATATTAATATTAGCATTTATGCACAATATTACAAGTATTACTTCCCATATGGACCTTCCTTATCACTTGTTCTTCAATTTCATTTATTTTTACTTTTATCATTTTTTCTTTTACGTTATTATAGAATTTTTAATATCTAAATCTGATCATACATTATGGTCCATTTCTCCATATTCAACCCATGGAATGATTATAAAATCAACTAGCATATATATAATGGTATGCATTACATTGATCAGATTCAATATGGATAAGGGATTGCTGTGATAACAGTGACTTATTGTCCTAAGTTGTTTACAGATCAAACATAACTATCTACATGTTTATTGATTTTTCTAAATCTGTATTTTTTGTACCATGATAAATCTGTTTCTATACCAATGATGACACAGTAATAGTAACAAACATAGCCTCATAATAAATATGGTATTTGCAGCAATGTACACCATCTATGTGTGGCTTTAATAATACTATCTAGCATTTGAACATTGCAATCACTTGTATATGACACGTAAATATTGGACACAGTACCATTTCACTCAGATAATTTACGCAATGGTGATAAACATAGCCTCATAATAAATACAACACTTGCAACAACGTATTTATGTATGGCTTTAATGCCATCTGGCATCTGAAAATTGTATTGACCCATATTTGACATGTAAATATTGATCGTCCAATCATTTGAGACTGATATACGTCATTGAGCCAGGATAGGCTAACAAACTATGACTATTTTGATGTTGTCTCGCAATACAACTTACCAACATGATTGGTCAGTAACATGAGAATGACAGCAATCTGTCATCTATCTAAACGGAGGAGTCTTCAGTAGAGCACTAATCTAAAATTGGGGGAGGGATTTGTATGCGTGTAAATATTTTGACACAGCGGTGGCCCTCTGAGGAAGGGTTCTTTTGAAACGCGCTTCAGGGGTCACCAGGAGAAGCTCTGTCTCTTCAATTTTTAATCAGCTTACCGAAATGATTTAACTTATATCCTATATTAGTACTATCCTACTAACAGCAGTTCAGATTACGAGTGTAATATTAAAGTAGCCCCCGGATTGAAGGGGTTTAGCAGATAAAAAAAATTTATTCTGACTGCTGTAATAGTTACACTATTTACTTAAGATTACCACATATTGGCTTTCGTTCTGGCTCAAGTGTTTTTAATCTTAGCCAACGTTGTTTGTATGAATGAAAGTCTTTGCAAACCAATAAAGATTTGGTTTGCATGTAATTATATAGCTGCTACATATTACTTTTGCTGACACTTTGTTAAAGCAGTATTACACTACTTAATACACAAAGACGAGCAACCTCTTTTCAGTTGTATGCTTTCCTACAATTACTTGATAATTATTTAAAAATAACTGTGTATTCCCGTGCTAGTTTCCCTACCAACATAAATAAAAACATCAATAAAGCATACTATAGCTCATAGAATCCATTTTTTTTTTCACATATAAGTAAATCTGTTTGAGAAGTATATATGAAGCCCTGCCTGGTTTGGGTATGTACAAGTGTTTGCTGTCACATTTTTTGTGCTCTTTTTAGAATTGAAATTTTCATAGAAATATCAGTTAAAAAATATCTGTGCTAAAACAATGATCTTATATTTCATTTTATAGGAAATGGCATAATTAAAATATTTTTCCTTAAAAAACTAACCCAGTTTACATTTACCCTCTAAACAATTTTGCTTTTTTTTTTTTTTTTTTTTTTTTTTGAGTTCTAAAATATGTGCTAGATATTTTTCCAGACTTTGATCACTAGTTCTATATTTTTTTTCAATTCCACCTTATGGCACAGGATGTTTTATTACTGTATGTATGGGGATCTTACTATGTAATAACTAAGTGGTAAATGGTAAAGTGGTAAATTATTTTCGGCCTGCGCACACAAACTGGCCAACTGCACCATTAAATTGAAAGTTTACTAAACAGACCATTAGCAAATTAAAACAAATTTGACAGCATTTAACAATAGGCACAGAGAGGAATAAATCAGTTGCAATGAAGGTTCATGCTTTGTGTGTTGCAAATGGGGAAAGACAAAGTAGAAAGTGAAGCCTATACATAAAGCATAGGGGCTGCATTGTGGAACATCTAAAGTCAGTTGTTTACCAATATATTTCCTCATTAGATCACTACCCCATTATCTAAACAACCATTACTAGCATTTCAATTAATCTAATATTTACTCCACCCACAGCTTCTCTATGATAGGCCCTGGTTGTTTGCATTACCAGCGGTCAGATATGTTGGAGTAAGCGATCTGAGCAGACACATTCCCCTTGTGGTCATGGTTTCCAGCTAGGATGTACCAAGGAATATTGCGAAGGGACTCTGCTGCAAACACCGACTCAAATGTGGTCTGCAAGAGGAACAAGTTTTATTAAGTAAAATATTTTAAGTCATACGCATTTCTGTATTGATATAACTGCATGAGAGTAAGCTGTTATACATATAGTTAATGATATATATGCATATCAAACTAAGACAATTGAAAGCAATATATTTAAATTGTAAGCATCAATTTAAATGATGCATCATGCAGCTGTGTAAACCTTTTGGCTGCCAAAGAGAGACAAAAATCCTCATTTTATAATGTGCTGCACTGTCTGTGCCAACCAAGAGATTATCGTCAGAACTACCATACTTGCCACAATATGAATGGCACCATTTTCATTTGATATTCAAAATGTCACATTATATATACATGCACACACAATAAATAAATAAATATATAATGTATGTATGTATGTATGTATGTATGTATGTATGTATGTATGTATGTATGTATGTATGTATATATATATATATATATATATATATATATATATATATATATATATATATATATATAATATATCATTCAAATGTGGTAAAGCACTCCTGGTAATTTCTTTTATTAGGCCATCCTAGCCCGCTTTGCCCAAGGTGCACTTCAAAACAAATATAGCTCAAACAGATGGAAGGCACTCGCTGGGTCTTTATCCAAACTTTTCTTTAATTATGTGACGTTTCAGGGTCATACCCGTTATCAAACAAGCATAACATATGGTGCATGTACTCAACCTTTTTCTACTATTATGCTTGTTTGAGAACGGGGGTGACCCTGAAACGTCACATAATTAAAGAAAAGTTTGGATAAAGACCCAGCAAGTGCCTTTCATCTGTTTGAGATATATATATACATACATATATTATATATACACATATAAACAAAACATTTTTAATGCGGTAAAACAAAAAACATACCTGCTTTTATATTAAAATTGGGATCTTAGCCACACAATATGGCCGTATTCTGCTTAGCCAGTCACCAACTTACAAGGTGTCCCAATGTTGACTGGTCCTAATTATATATATATAAAATGGCTCTGTTTCGACTGTGACATTTATTTAGGAGAGTCTGTTCCAGCTGTGACATTTATGTGTTTTACAAATGCTTTGGAAACATGGCATACTGTGCTACTGCATGTGCGAGAAGCTGTGCTATATATTCCTATAGAAATATGAGTAATGGGGAGTATGGTGCTACGTACTACAGCCCGTGCTTGACTACAGCTGTATTTATTGGTCACAGTGTTAACAAGGATGCCACGTAAGTGCGGATTGCGTGTGGGAGTGGAGTCGAGATTTTCCATGATTGTGATTGGTCTGTCCAGGGTTGTGTCTGACCAATTCATGGATGGAATCAGTATGTTTCTGGATAACATTTAAGGGACAGTGTACTCAAATTGTCTTGCCTTTAAACCCTTTCAGTACCAGGAATTTTAGAGAAAAACTTCCTAAAAATGCTATAGATTTTTAAGCATTTTTGCTATCACTCCATTTAAACAGAAATATAGCCTTGTTTTATTGAACTAGACCCATTTAGGTATATTTTATGCCACCATTTTACCGCCAAATGCGATCAAATAAAAAGAAAATCATTAACTTTTTCACAAACTTTAGGTTTCTCAATGAAATTATTTACAAACAGCTTGTGCAATCATAACAAATGGTTGTAAAAGCTTCTATGTGATCCCCTTTGTTCAGAAATAGCAGACATACATGGCTTTGCCATTGCTTCTTAGTAATTAGAAGGCCACTAATTGCAGCTGCGCACCACAATTGCGAAATTCCCGCCAGAGAAGGGGTTAATTTTTTATGTGGTAAGAGTAATAGTATTGTAATGTAGGGATTACCTTTTAACCTCCCTGATCCCTTCCAACAGCTCTCTCCCACCCCAACCCACATTTCTTAACACCATCTTAGGTACTGGCAGTTTAGGGATTTTTATTTTTTGTTTCTTTTCCTGCAGTGTGGGGATCACTCCTTAATCCTCCTACCTTCCTGTTCCCTCCCAGCTCTCTAACCAGCTCCCTCCCACTAATGGTAGCTGTCTTAGGTACTGGTAGCTGTCTGCCAGTACACAATTTTTATTTATTTTATTTATGTATTAATATTTTTTCTGTAACATGGGGGTTTTCGTACCTCCCCCGATCGTTATTTAGCCTCCCCCACCCTGCTTTCCCCTTTTTCTTTAGTGTAGCGTCTCAACCCTCCCACTCCTTTCAAAATAATTTTCTGTAGAGTAGGGTACCGCCTATCCTTCCCCTGTCGCTGGGCCTCCCACTGGCACCAATGAAGATCATTACAGACAGTGTCACTGATTGTAAAGATCTAGCAATCTGCCTTCATATGAAGACAGATGCTGAAGGCCGGAAACAGAAAGTCTCGGTTGTCACTTGATAACCAAAACTGCTTAGGCTTCCAGTATCATGGAAGCAGAGCTATGTTATGCTGCACAATAGGCTATGTACCGCATGACGTAGATCTACGTCCATTTGGTCGAAGGGGTTAATTTGTTCCTAATGATCCATTATACCCACTAGAATGTATTAAAGGGAAGTAGAAACATTGTTACAGGTGAGAAAGGTGTGTAAGCGGTGTCTGCAAGCACATGCTTTAGAAGTGCACACTGTGCAGTAGTATTTGTAACAAGGCATCTAGCAGTGCCGCTGTCTTATGTATACATGTTATGTAAGTGGAATACCATTGCCTTTATTACCTTAAACCTGGGATCATTGACATCTTGGACACCTTCATAATAAAAATTATCTCCCAGGGCCAGGATGAAGTTTGCTCCCAATTTGTCAACCGTTGTGCCCATTTCCTTTGCCACTTTTAACAACTGTTGCGTGTAGTATGGGGGGAGTGGCAGTCCTCCCCAATCACCCAAAGCTATAAATCGAAGAGATGAGCTAGAACCTGATAGAGGATAAGAAATGGTTTCCTGGGACAGGAGGGAGAGGAGGGTCAGCAGGATAAACAGCATCTTCCTTTGTTACCTGGATGGACAGACAAGAAAAATAAAATGGAGACAGAAAATAATTAGTAGCATTGTTAACATACACACATCACAAACCTTGTGAAACAACAAAATGTTGTCAAGGCACAGATAACACATAATAGTTATAAATAAAAGGAAAAACAGAAAGAATATTTTCTGCAAAATATATATATATATATATATATATATATATATATATATATACATACACACACACACACTTGTATTTTCTACAATGCACATGGAAGTTGATATGGTAATTAATGTACAGCCCCACCATACTCTAGCCAGCATGCTCCCAACTTTATATGTTTTTTTGTTTTTTTTTAAAGGGATGCGAAATCCCTATTGCTTTTGTTTAAAAACTGTATTTAAAAATAAAGAGAGGCCAACAAGCAAAATCTTTAATCTAGGTTTTCAAAATACTGCAAATTGCCAAAACCAGCTGTTTGGTTTGCAGAATTTGCAGGTTAAATTTATTATCAGGTATTTGTAGAGCGCCGACAGATTCCGCAGTGCTGTAAAACATAGGCGGTACACAAGATAACATTTATAGGGATCCAATGGGTAGAGGGCCCTGCCGAGAGCTTCACTGTTGTAGTCAGCTCTCATGAAGGTGATCTACAAACAGCTGGGCTCATAGGCTTACAGGCTAAGGGGTTCAAGGGGGTAGCAGTGGAGATAGGAAGGTTAGTGTAGGTTGTATGCATCCCGAACAGTAGAGTCTTTAGGGAGCACCTGATGGGAGCCAGTCTGTAAAAGTCTTGTAAATGGGAATGTGAGGAGGTAACAAGAGAGGAGGAGAGTAGGAAATTATGAGCGGAGCGAAGGGGACGGGAGTGAGAGTATCGGAGATGTAGGGGGGGAGCAATGCAGTTGAGACCTTTGTATGTCAGAGTGAGAATGTTGTGTTTAATCCTCGAGGCAAGACGAAGACAGTGATGGGATTGGCAGAGAGGTGAGGCAGATGAAGAGCGACGTGTAAGGAAGATGAGCCTGGCAGAGGCATTCATTATGGATTGTAAAGGAGCTAGGCGGTGGATAGGGAGACCAGAGAGGATAAAGTTGCAGTAGTCGAGGCGGGAAAGGATGAAAGAGTGGATTAAAATCTTAGCTTTGTCTTGCATAAGGAAATGTCTGATTTTAGAGATATTTTTAAGGTGGAAGCGGCAGGCTTTAGCCAAGGACTGAATGTGAGGAGTGAAAAAAAGATTTGAGTCAAGTGTGACCCCAAGACATTGGGCATGTGGGGTAGGGCTAATGATGTTAGACAGCTATAGAGTAATGGGGGGGATGGAGATTTTGGAAGAAGGGGAAAATAACGAGCTCAGTTTTGGGGGCATTTAGCTTGTGGTAGTGAGAGGACATCCAAGATGATATTTGAGAGAGACAGTTAGTGACACGGGTTAGCACGGAAAAAGATAGGTCTGGTGCAGAGAGGTAGATTAGGGTGTCATCGGCATACAAATGATATTGAAACCCATGGGGCTTTATTAAGTGAACCTAATGATGTGTAGATTGAGAAGAGAAGGGGCAAAGGTCAGAGCCTTGCAGTACCCCAACACAAAGTGGTAACGGGGCAGAGGATGCCCCAGAGAAGGCTACACTAAAAGTATAGTTAGACAGATAGGAAGAGAACCACGAGAGAGCTGTAACACAAATGCAGAAGGGTTGGAGGTTTTGGAGCAAAAGAGGGTGGTCGACAATATCAAAGGCTAAAGACAGATCAAGGAGGATAAGCAGAGAGAAGTGGCCTTTGGATTTTGCTGTAAGTAGGTTGTTGGTAACCTTAACTATTGCTGTCTCTGTGGAGTGATGGGGCGAAATCCAGATTGCAGTGGGTCAAGGAGGGTGTGTAATGTGAGGAAATGGGATAGACGTGTATATACTAGCTTTTCGAGAAGCTTTGAGGCAAGAGGGAGAAGGGAAATAGGGATAGGTGTGACCAGTGCATGTTTAAGAGATGAGGGAAATGTTGAAGATGTGTGGGCGTATAGGGGCAAGGGTAGAAAAGAGGGAGGGGAGTAGCTGTGAGGGTATGGAGTTTGAAGGGACAGGTAGTGAGGTTAGTAGACAGTATAAGGGCAGAAACTTCTTCCTCTGTAAATTTATGGCTATGTGGGTTTTGGATGATTGTGATCTTTTGAGGGGGTGGGAGACCGGTAGTATATTAAGAGCTGATTTCATTTTCTGATGGAATCAATTTTTTTATTGAAGTAGCTGGCAAAATCTTGAGCTGAGAGAGAAGTTGTAGTAGGAGGTAGGGGCGGGCGGAGAAGAGTATTGAACGTGGAGAACAGACGTTTTGGGTTTGAAAAAAGAGTAGAGATAAGATTAGAGAAGTAATGTTGCTTATATAGATTAAGGGCAGAATAGTAAGAGTTCAAGATGAACTTGTAGTGAAGAAAGTCAGCTGAACTCTGAGATTTTCTCCAGTGTTGCTCAGCAGTACGGGAGCATCTGCGTAGGTACCGTGTCAGAGGAGTATGCAAGGGCTGAGGATAAGTGTATGATTTCCGAGCTATGGTAGGTGGGGCCAGATTGTCAAGGACCGATGTAAGGGTGGAGTTATAGTGGCAGATAGATTAGTCACGGCAGGAAAAAGAGGGGATGGAAGGGAGGAGAGGTTTGAAAGAGCTAGCGAGCTGTTAATGATCTAATGATGATGTTTCTGTGAAGTTTGGTGTTAGGGGTAGAAAGAGGGAGAGTTGTAGGGAGGGATGTGATGTTACAAGTGAGAAGATGATGGTCAGAAAGAGAAAAAGGGGAGTTTGTGAAGTTTGAGATAGTGCATCGATAGCTGAAAATCAGATCAAGGGAGTGACCATCTTTGTGAGTGGGAGAGTCAGTCCATTGTGACAGACCGAAAGAGGAAGTGAGTTGCAGAAGTTGTTTTGCAGAGGAGGCAGTAGAATTGTATCTGAGGAAAGAAAGTAAGGTAACCAGGCAGCAAAGTGATCTAGAAATAGAGTTGAGGAGCCAGGGGGTGGTATATGACTGCAACACGTAAAGAGAGTGGAGAGAATAAGTGAATCATGTGTGCTTCGAAGGAAGAAAATGTGAGGGAAGAGAAGGGCTGTGTTTGTTAAAAGGTGCAACAAAAGGAAAGTAAAATACCAACACCACCTCCTTGTCTATTATCAGACATAGTAGGTGTGTGGCTGAAGTGGAGACCCCCATGTGACAGTGCAGCAGAGGAAGCTGTGTCTGAAGGAGAAAGACAGGTTTCTGTGAGTGCCAGAAGATTGAGAGAGAAGAAGATAGAGGTCATGAATAGAAGTGAGATTGTTGCAAACAGAGTGAGAGTTCCAGAGTGCACAAGTAAAGGGGGTGGTGGCTTTAGATGCAAGAGGAATGAGATTAAGGTTACCAGAGTTTTGTTTTTGAAGTCTATTGAAAGGCACACATCGGTGTGCAAGGCTAGAAAGTTGTGGGGGACCAGGATTAGAGAAGATGTCACCAGCAGCTAGTATGAGCAAGAGGGAGAGTGACATGAGATGGAGATTTGCAGTATTGAGACTGTTTTTGGGATGAGATGCAAGAGGGAAATAGAGTCTTTAGGAATGTATGAAGTTCATGAATACAAAAGTAAGGCGAGGTTAAGAAAAATGGGCTAATGAACAGTGCAGGTGGTGAGGGGGAAGGAGTAATTGAATAAAGTAGTTTATTATAGAGACAAAAGGTAGCAAAAAGGAATATGAAAACCTGTATTACAACAAAACTTGCCTTATCCCTTGTTCAATCCTTGTTCAAGTCTTGTATAATTATTTTGCCCAATTCTTAGTGCCTCACTTATAAATGTTCACTTAAGAGATTTGAACAGATGATGTTACAATACAGCTATCTAAACATTCAATGCTACCCCATAGCAGTGTTAAATTTATAGGACAGAACGTTCAGCTGATTCCAATAACTTAGTAGTTAAAGTGAAGGTCAATTTTGATGACTAAGTGCCCGGTTTTTAATAATCCTTTTAAAAACAAGGGCACTTTAATTCATCGAAATTGACATTTCAAGCGTTTTCTTCAAAAACTTACCTTTTAATCCTGAAAGCTGCTCCATCGATTCCCCCGGTCATCGGAAGCCTCTGCTTACGTCAAATGACGATTCCGGCTTCCTCCAATCATGGCGTTCCCCGAGGGGGTATCATGGCTTGAGGGAACGCTGTGATTGGATGAAGCCAGATTCATCATTTTGGACCAGCGAAGAGGACTTGCGCGACGGTCGGAGGAAGCGCTGCAGCGGCTCTCAGAATTAAAAGGTACGTTTTTGAAGAAAATGCTTGAAATGTCAATTTTGATGAATTAAAGTGTCCTTGTTTTTAATATTATTATTAAAGACCGGGCACTAATTCGTCAAAATTGACCTTCACTTTAATAACATGATCAAAGACGGTTAAAAGGCCAATTGGGAAAATTTGATTCAGCCCCTAAAAAATAGCCAAAGCTACCTCAAATAAAGTTCTACCCCAACCACTTTAAAAAATGAAAGATAAAAATTACAAAAATGAGGAGCGCTAAACACAAGCATCTATAGAGATCAAAAAATGACAATTTATAATAAAATACATGAAATTCCACAGAGCAAGTATTCAATGACAATATTTATTTAAAAACAAAAATAAAAAAATGCAACCACTGGTGGTTAAAAGTTATACATTAAACACAGATAAAAACTTATAACATTCAGTTATACTGCCTAAACCAATGTTGCAAACACAAATGAGTGCCTAAACCAATGTTGCAAACACAAATGAGTGCCTAAACCAATGTTGCAAACACAAATGAGTGCCTAAACAAATGTTGCAAACACAAATGAGTGCAAAATGTAGCAACCACTGCTATATATTTAATGCGGGTAAGTTTTGCTGACACTTTATAGCCGCAGGTTAGGAGGTTAAAAAAACCTAATAAGACTGTCCAGCAAAGAGGTTAAAAAACCTATAAAGATTGTCCAGTTTAAGTTGCAATCTGTGACTGGTATTGTAGGAATAAGGTAGGAATTCAGCTGATATAAGATTACTCTTTAGATCTTGAAAAAGGCTGTTAAGCAGAAATGCGTAGATGATTAAAGGATGATAAGCCGTGTCAAAAATCAGAGCGCTCTGATATATACTCTCATCTAACGAAGATTACTCCAAAAATCTGCATTGGAAACCACAAAGTATTTTGGTACACAAACTTTTTAATCTTAACAGAAAGAATTTACATTTGAGATTCCCGGTAATCCGCTACAGCCATTGATTCACTAAGGTCCTGTGATCTTGACACCGGAACAAGCTACCTTGAGGGGAGAGCGGTTGAACCTCGGAGGGCATCGCATCTAGACGCCAAGTTAAGACTGAGAACGGTAAAACCTTGGAAGGTAAAAGTCTGAGTGCCGGAACCCTGGGTAAGCTGTAAACTTGCATAATACATGCGGAGAAATCATTGAAGGTTTCGTATTCTGGGAAGGAGTCACAGACTCTAAATATTGAAGAGTACAGATAAATGTAAAGAGTAATCTTCTTATATCAGCTGAATTCCTACCTTATTCCTACAATACCAGTCACATATTGCAACTTAAACTGGACAATCTTTCTAGGTTTTTTTTTAACCTCTTTGCTGGACAGTCTTATTAGGTTTATTAACCTCCTAACCTGCGGCTATAAAATGTCAGCAAAACTGTTACCTGCATTAAATATATAGCAGTGGTTGCTACATTTTGCACTCATTTGTGTATGCAACATTGGTTTAGGCACTCATTTGTGTATGCAACATTGGTTTAGGCACTCATTTGTGTTTGCAACATTGGTTTAGGCACTCATTTGTGTATGCAACATTGGTTTAGGCACTCATTTGTGTATGCAACATTGGTTTAGGCACTCATTTGTGTTTGCAACATAGGTTTAGGCAGTATAACTGAATGTTATAAGTTTTTATCTTTTAACCACCAATGGTTGCATTTTTTATTTTTAAATAAATATTGTCATTGAATACTTGCTCTGTGGAATTTCAGGTATTTTATTATAAATCGTCATTTTTTGATCTCTATAGCTGCTTGTGTTTAGTGCTCCTCATTTTTGTCATTTTTCAAATTTGATTCAGGTGAGATAAGTTAAAAAACAGACAAAAGAATCTGGAGGAGGCTGAGGTTATACCATAAGAGAATTTATACATTTAGAAATTATCACAAGTATTGACAAGGTTTGAACATCATATAGCTAAAGACAAGATTTCAACAAAGTAAATAGATAACATTTCACAGACTACAGACACATGCCAAAAGAGAGACAGAGTAAAATTGCCACACAAAAAAAGTGAATTTGGCAGGAGATGAAGCACGACCCAATTCACATACCAAAAAAAGACTTTGAGTACAATTGAGTGTGCAACAAACACAACTTTTACACAATAGCAAGGGGTGGTTTAATATCCTTTTTAATGCTGATACAGGTTTTGGTCACACACTTGCAAATTTGTCTCACAAGCATGTGGCTTACAGCAGCATAGACAGTTGTTGTTTTTTCTAACTGTAATAAGTTGTTTTGCGGCTGCCAACAAAAGTACTGTACAAAGCAAAAATGTTTCTGACTAAATTTCATAATGCACTACTTCCGTATAAGATATGTTTATGTTCCTTTAATTAGCCACTCTGACTTTTTAACACATTTGTGTCCAGTGATACTACCACGTGGCCACTCTACTCTCAGCCCACTAACACACCTGCTGTGTGCGGCTAAATTTAAAAACACTTTGGATAACGGGGTTTTGCAAAGTTCTGTCAGTTTACCAGAGAGGAAGTTGCCCATCTGAAATAAATCAGCGCTGGGGAGTTACCTACATTTGTCAAACAAGACATCTGGTCCTGCTAGAGTGTCAAAAAAATAAATAAGCTAACAGCGAATCAGACCTTGAACACAAAGGCAATGTCAAAATATCTGAGAAAACACAGTATGAGAATTGCACGGGTGCTGACAGATAAATATTAGAACCGAAAAACACAGAGAAATATAATGTGATTGAGGCAGACATTGAGTTAACAAGAAAAAAAATCACAAATTCAGAAAAAAATGTCACTGACAGTGTCCATGTGCTCTTTGTATGTGGTGGGGGGTGTACAGATAGTCTCTATTCACAGCAAACCTCCCCCACTGCAAGCTGTGGTAGGGAGGAGCAGTGCATTCATACAATAAGGAATCAATTAACACTTTAAACGTTGGTGCTGCATTTTCCACTGTATATATCTGCATAATGCAATTACGAAGTTAAATTGGGAGCATTTCTGACTACTGCCATCACACGAATATCAGATATTTAATAGGTTAAATGTGAAACAACTGTTCTATGTGTCAAAGACTAAAATGTAACATTTATAATTTAAATTGTAGTTGAGTTAAATAAGTAGACCACATCAAATTGATTTCCTAAGGTGATAAATAAGTAGACCACATCAAATTGATTTCCTAAGGTGAACAAGGATGTGAAGGAGCAAACAAGGTGAAGAATTGGAATGGAATGTTATACAGGGGGAGGAGAACATTAGATAACCTGCACCCAGTCATGTGACAGTTTACCGCATGAGTTGTTTAGTAATGCGAGTCACATGGCTAAACTTGTTGTCTGCTGTTGCATATTTACTGATTGCTCAGCACCTGTATTGTGTATAATTTTATAATGGAGAAAGCTCTAACGCTGCTGCTCGTTAAACACATAAATGTTCCAGTGCAAGGAGAGATTAGAACTTTTGCACATGGTTTGTATAAATGTAGTACTAAGATAAACAGTTACTAATATGCTAAGTTACCAACACACATATCTCCTTTTTACGTTGTTAGCTTGTATGAATCGGTTCAATAGATTGGCTATTTATATCACTTATGAGGTCTCTGAAACTTTGTATACTTCTGTCACTGTCACATATACCCTTGTAAATGACAAACCGCTTAGAGCTTGTGCTGTTTACTTCAAGATCAAGTTTTTGTTTCTAGGGCAAGGAGACATATTGCAGTTTGTACATATTATCTAACCTCATAAACATTACAAATGTCGTGTCGAAATCTGCGACCCGACGGAATGTGCGACCGTAATTAGCCTAAAGCGGAAAACTGGTAACCGGTATTTCCGCACCTGTGCAGTAAATACACTTCATGATGCCTATTGCCTCCGTGTAAATGGAAAGCTGGCACCTCCATGACTGACTCTTCTTATATTAAATTTTATATAAACATCATTACTTAACAAACCTTGAAGTGAGTACCCTCGGGGGAAATTATAAACAAAGCCAACAGCATTAGAAAAATCATTATCAAAACAGGAAGCCCATAGTTTTACCAATAACGTTTGCGAAAAAAACAACTTGTAAATTTAGCATCAACTCAGTGAGTTAGTGATTTCTTACCTTTTAACGAACACACAAGTTGTTTGGAGTCTTGCTGTATCCTGACTGAGCCCTTTGCCCTTACAAAAGTCTACAACATCGAAGATCCTTGACCTCACACCCTCCTTTCTCAAATTACTCAGACCTATCACAATCTGCACCACAGCTTCCTGCAAACAAAAGACACCTCACACAAAGAAATTGCCTTACAAAAATAAAAACGACTTTGAGGCTGCATACATCTATTGTAATTTTTAATATTTTGATAATTTTGCCTTATATAATACATATCCAGAAATCTTTTGTTTAAAACAGGTTTACCTTGCAAAAGACACATTTAAAATGTCTGTCAATTTTTCATCTTAAAGGGACACTGAACCCAAATTTTTTTATTTCGTGATTCAGATAGAGCATGGCATTTTAAGAAACTTTCTAATTTACTCCTATTATCACATTTTCTTCATTCTCTTAATATCTTTATTTGAAATGCAAGAATGTAAGTTTAGATGCTGGCCCATTTTTGGTGAACAACCTGGGTTGTTCTTGCTGATTAGTGGATACATTTCATGCACCAATAAAAAAAAGTGCTGTCCAGAGTCTGACAAAAAAAAAAGCTTTGATGTGTTTTCAAATAAAGACAGCAAGAGAACAAAGGAAATTTGATAATAGGAGCAAATTTTAAAGTTGCTTAAAATTGCATGCTCTATCTGAATAACAAAGAAAAAAATGGGTTCAGTGTCAGTTTAATCAAATGGTTAATTACTTTTTTAGAATCAGTTTAATAAACATCATATGAATCAGTATTTTTTTATTTACAGAAGATGGCAGGTCATTTATACATTTAATCAGATCTACTGTATTTAAAGGGACATTCTAATTAAAGTAAAATGATCTAACAATGTGGTCGATAACAATTCTTCAGAAAAGCTTATCAAGTGATTTATGTACAAACCACACATAGACTAGAAACATCATTAGAAAATGTTTATAAAGAATTGTGATCAACCTTTATGTCCTTCGCCATTAGGACGTTCCATGCCGTTTTAACAGCACTGGGCTTTAAAGCCAAACGAAGTCATGGAATGTCCTACCTTATAAGATCAGACTAGGGTTATGCCTTGCAATGTACGGAGTCCCCATGATTCAATCCCGGCCTTGAAATCACTTAATTGCATTGATGATCATGTGATTTCATTTTTGCAAAACACTTGTGCTGGGTGTGAAGAGGTTCCCCCCATAAAGAGTCCAAGTCCTGCTGAGAACTTCAGGACTTGGCCAGTGTTTAATGGCTACATGTGAGCATGTTGCTCCTAATTGGATCAATGTGTTGCAGCTCCAACTAAGTGGAACTTTAAAGGGACAGTCTACACCAGAATTTTTATAGTTTAAAAAGATAGATAATCCCTTTATTACCCATTCCCCAGTTTTGCATAACCAACAGTTTTTATATATATATATATATAATTTTTTTTTGACAGACTTGTATTTTAGCCAATCAGTGCTGACTCCTAGGTAACTCCACGCGCGTGAGCACAATGTTATCTATATAGCACATGAACTAACGCTCAAAATGCATTCATATAATAGGCAGCCTTCAAGGGCTAAGAAATTAGCATATGAGCCTACCTAGGTTTAGCATTCAACTAAGAATACCAAGAGAACAAAGCAAAATGATAAAAGTAAATTGGAAAGTTGTTTAAAATTACACGTCCTATCTGAGTCATGAAAGTTTATTTTTGACTAGACTGTCCCTTTAACTATGTGTTTAACTTGTGTGGTTGGGGGGTGGGTTAATCATTTGGTTTGCAAGAAATACTAAAGTTAAAAAAGTTCTTTACTGTTCTAGAGCATTTTATTTTTCCATTAGAATATTCTATTGAACTTTATGCTCTGAGAATATTTTTTTTACTTTGATATAGACTTTTTAACCACTGTGTTACTGAAAAGAACATAGTTAAAGTAACATAATCCTACAAAAATAAAATTCTATAATTTTTATTTCTTTATTGCACTATTCATTTACTAAAACTATGTTTTTAAAGGGACATTTAATTCAAAACAATTCTGTCATGTATATGAAAGCACTGCAGTTAAACGTGAAATATATATATTTTTTGAACAAAAATAGGCTTAAAGGGATAGTAAACCCCAAAATTTTCTATTATGATTCAGACAGAACATACAATTTTAAACAACTTTCCAATTTAATGCTTTTATCAAATTGTCTTCGTTCTCTTGTTATCCATTGCTGATGGGACAGCATTGCACTACTGACAGGAAGCTGAAAATATCTGTTTAGCCAATCACAAGAGACAAATGTGTGCAGGCACCAATTAGCAGCAGCTCCCACTAGTGTATGATACGTGCGTATTCATTTTTTAACAAGGGATACTAAGAGAATGAAGCACATTTGAAAATAGAAGTGAATTTAAAAGTGTCTTAAAGTGACCTGCTCTATCTGAATCATGAAAGTTTAATTTTGACTTTCCTATCCCTTTAAAGGATAATGTACTTAAAGGGACACTGAACCCAAATTTTTTCTTTCATGATTCAGATAGAGCATGCAATTTTAAGCAACTTTCTAATTTACTTCTATTATCAATTTTAATTTGTTCTCTTGCTATCTTTATTTGAAAAAGTAGGCATCTCAGTTAAGGAGCCAGCAAATGTTTGCTTCAGTACCATGGACAGCACTTGTTTATTGGTGCTGACCAATCAGCAAGGACAACCTAGGTTGTTCACCAAAAATGGGCCGGCATCTAAACTTACATTCTTGCTTTTCAAATAAACATACCAAGAGAATGAAGACAATTTGATAATCGGAGTAAATTAGAAAGTTGCTTTAAAATGCATGCTCTATGTGAATCACAAAAGAAAATTTTTGAGTACAGTGTCCATTTAAGTAAGTAGCGGATAAGAATTAATTGTTTTGCAAGCATTTGCAGGAACACCCTTTTAAATGGGTTGGTCTATCCCTCCCACAGAGATGTTACTTTCTGTTGCTTCCTTAGTTTGATATATATGTTTTGTCAGGGTTAACAAATTTATTCTAGGAGCCAGCCAAAATACTTAGGAGCCAGATTTTTTTTCTTTAATGTGTGTGTGTGTATTTGTGTGTATGTATGTATGTGTGTGTATCTCTGTGTGTGTGTATGTATCTGTTTGTATGTGTATCTGTGTATGTATCTGTGTGTGTGTATTTGTGTATGTATCTGTGTGAGTTTGTACTGTATCGCTGTGTGTGTATATGTATCTGTGTGTATGTGCGCGTGTATGTATATATATATATATATATATGTGTGTGTTATATATATATATATGTGTGTGTGTGTATATATATATATATACAGTATACATATATGTGTGTATATATATATATATATATATATGTGTGTGTGTCTGTGTGTATATATATATATATATATGTGTATGTGTATATATATATATATATATATATATGTGTGTGTGTCTGTGTGTATATATATATGTGTGTGTGTGTGTATATATATATATATATATATATTATACAGTATACATATATGTGTGTATATATATATATGTGTGTGTGTGTGTGTATATATATATATATATATATATATATATATATGTGTGTGTGTGTGTGTATATATATATATGTGTGATGAGGCACTGCAGAACATTTTTCACTAAAAAAATCTCATCGCAGAAAATAAAAAAAAGTTCTGGGTCTATATTTAGCCCTGTACACATTTTATTCCAGGCCTTTACTATATTAAGAAAGGTAAACTTAGGGATATTCATTTTTAGACTGTCAATTTTAGGAATGTGCAAAGTGCTTTAAGAGAATACGGAAAGATTATATTCTCTTCCATTTGAGAACTTGTGATATAGTCCGCCCCTGTTAACCAATCTAGCGCAATTTTGGCCATACTTGACCAATTGTATACTTTAAAATCAGGCAATGCCATGCCTCTATCCTCTTTAGCGCGGGAGAGCCTATAGGTAGAAATACGCGGTTTTCCTTTACTCCAGACATTTTTAGAACCGTATGAGTAGAGATTTTTTATATCTTTACTATGAATGAACACTGGTATATTCTGTATAAGATTTTTTTTTTTAGGGAATAGTATTATTTTAATTAAAGACATTTTGGCAGAGAGAGACAGGGGGAGTCTCGACTAGTCACGTAGAGAGGTTAATATTTTTGCCCATAACTGGGGGTACTTCAATTCATACCACCAGTTAGGGTCTTTAGCAAGCACTATTCCGAGATACTTTATCTTCTGTGTTGCTAGAGAAAAAGGATTATCTATTAAGCTATTCTTATGTTTTATAATCCATAATATTTCTGACTTATTGACCTTAATTTCTTTCATGTAATTAGCAAGAGTCCATGAGCTAGTGACGTATGGGATATACATTCCTACCAGGAGGGGCAAAGTTTCCCAAACCTCAAAATGCCTATAAATACACCCCTCACCACACCCACAATTCAGTTTTACAAACTTTGCCTCCGATGGAGGTGGTGAAGTAAGTTTGTGCTAGATTCTACGTTGATATGCGCTCTGCAGCAAGTTGGAGCCCGGTTTTCCTCTCAGCGTGCAGTGAATGTCAGAGGGATGTGAGGAGAGTATTGCCTATTTGAATGCAGTGATCTCCTTCTAAGGGGTCTATTTCATAGGTTCTCTGTTATCGGTCGTAGAGATTCATCTCTTACCTCCCTTTTCAGATCGACGATATACTCTTATATATACCATTACCTCTGCTGATTCTCGTTTCAGTACTGGTTTGGCTATCTGCTATATGTAGATGAGTGTCCTGGGGTAAGTAAGTCTTATTTTCTGTGACACTCCAAGCTATGGTTGGGCACTTTGTTTATAAAGTTCTAAATATATGTATTCAAACATTTATTTGCCTTGACTCAGAATGTTCAACTTTCCTTATTTTCAGACAGTCAGTTTCATATTTGGGATAATGCATTTTGATTTGATCATTTTTCTTACCTTAAAATTTGACTTTTTCCCTGTGGGCTGTTAGGCTCGCGGGGGCTGAAAATGCTTCATTTTATTGCGTCATTCTTGGCGCGGACTTTTTTGGCGCAAAAATTCTATTTCCGTTTCCGGCGTCATACGTGTCGCCGGAAGTTGCGTCATTCTTTGACGTTATTTCGCGCCAAAAATGTCGGCGTTCCGGATGTGGCGTCATTTTTGGCGCCACAAATCATTTAGGCGCCAAATAATGTGGGCGTCTTATTTGGCGCGAAAAAATATGGGCGTCACTTTTGTCTCCACATTATTTAAGTCTCATTTTTTATTGCTTCTGGTTGCTAGAAGCTTGTTCTTTGGCATTCTTTCCCATTCCTGAAACTGTCATTTAAGGAATTTGATCAATTTTGCTTTATATGTTGTTTTTTCTCTTACATATTGCAAGATGTCTCACGTTGCATCTGAGCCAGAAGATACTACAGGAAAATCGCTGTCAAGTGCTGAATCTACCAAAGCTAAGTGTATCTGCTGTAAACTTTTGGTAGCTATTTCTCCAGCTGTTGTTTGTATTGATTGTCATGACAAACTTGTTAAAGCAGATAATATTTCCTTTAGTAAAGTACCATTGCCTGTTGCAGTTCCCTCAACATCTAAGGTGCAGAATGTTCCTGATAATATAAGAGATTTTGTTTCTGAATCCATAAAGAAGGCTATGTCTGTTATTTCTCCTTCTAGTAAACGTAAAAAATCTTTTAAAACTTCTCTCCCTACAGATGAATTTTTAAATGAACATCATCATTCTGATTCTGATGACTCCTCTGGTTCAGAGGATTCTGTCTCTGAGGTTGATGCTGATAAATCTTCATATTTATTTAAAATGGAATTTATTCGTTCTTTACTTAAAGAAGTTCTAATTGCTTTAGAAATAGAGGATTCTGGTCCTCTTGATACTAATTCTAAACGTTTAGATAAGGTATTTAAAGCTCCTGTGGTTATTCCAGAAGTTTTTCCTGTTCCTAATGCTATTTCTGCAGTAATTTCCAAAGAATGGGATAATTTGGGTAATTCATTTACTCCTTCTAAACGTTTTAAGCAATTATATCCTGTGCCGTCTGACAGATTAGAATTTTGGGACAAGATCCCTAAAGTTGATGGGGCTATTTCTACCCTTGCTAAACGTACTACTATTCCTACGTCAGATGGTACTTCGTTTAAGGATCCTCTAGATAGGAAAATTGAGTCCTTTCTAAGAAAAGCTTATCTGTGTTCAGGTAATCTTCTTAGACCTGCTATATCTTTGGCTGATGTTGCTGCAGCTTCAACTTTTTGGTTGGAAACTTTAGCGCAACAAGTAACACATCGTGATTCTCATGATATTATTATTCTTCTTCAGCATGCTAATAATTTTATCTGTGATGCCATTTTTGATATTATCAGAGTTGATGTCAGGTTTATGTCTCTAGCTATTTTAGCTAGAAGAGCTTTATGGCTTAAAACTTGGAATGCTGATATGGCTTCTAAATCAACTTTACTTTCCATTTCTTTCCAGGGTAACAAATTATTTGGTTCTCAGTTGGATTCCATTATTTCAACTGTTACTGGTGGGAAAGGAACTTTTTTACCACAGGATAAAAAATCTAAAGGTAAAAACAGGGCTAATAATCGTTTTCGTTCCTTTCGTTTCAACAAAGAACAAAAGCCTGATCCTTCATCCTCAGGAGCAGTTTCAGTTTGGAGACCATCTCCAGTCTGGAATAAATCCAAGCCAGCTAGAAAGGCAAAGCCTGCTTCTAAGTCCACATGAAGGTGCGGCCCTCATTCCAGCTCAGCTGGTAGGGGGCAGGTTACGTTTTTTCAAGGAAATTTGGATCAATTCTGTTCACAATCTTTGGATTCAGAGCATTGTTTCAGAAGGGTACAGAATTGGTTTCAAGTTGAGACCTCCTGCAAAGAGATTTTTTCTTTCCCATGTCCCAGTAAATCCAGTAAAAGCTCAAGCATTTCTGAAATGTGTTTCAGATCTAGAGTTGACTGGAGTAATTATGCCAGTTCCAGTTCCGGAACAGGGGATGGGGTTTTATTCAAATCTCTTCATTGTACCAAAGAAGGAGAATTCTTTCAGACCAGTTCTGGATCTAAAAATATTGAATCGTTATGTAAGGATACCAACGTTCAAGATGGTAACTGTAAGGACTATCTTACCTTTTGTTCAGCAAGGGAATTATATGTCCACGATAGATTTACAGGATGCATATCTGCATATTCCGATTCATCCAGATCATTATCAGTTCCTGAGATTCTCGTTTCTGGACAAGCATTACCAATTTGTGGCTCTGCCGTTTGGCCTAGCTACAGCTCCAAGAATTTTTACAAAGGTTCTCGGTGCCCTGCTGTCTGTAATCAGAGAACAGGGTATTGTGGTATTTCCTTATTTGGACGATATCTTGGTACTTGCTCAGTCTTTACATTTAGCAGAATCTCATACGAATCGACTTGTGTTGTTTCTTCAAGATCATGGTTGGAGGATCAATTTACCAAAAAGTTCTTTGATTCCTCAGACAAGGGTAACCTTTCTGGGTTTCCAGATGGATTCAGTGTCCATGACTCTGTCTTTAACAGACAAGAGACGTCTAAAGTTGATTACAGCTTGTCGAAACCTTCAGTCACAATCATTCCCTTCGGTAGCCTTATGCATGGAAATTCTAGGTCTTATGACTGCTGCATCGGACGCGATCCCCTTTGCTCGTTTTCACATGCGACCTCTTCAGCTCTGTATGCTGAAGCAATGGTGCAAGGATTACACGAAGATATCTCAATTAATATCTTTAAAACCGATTGTTCGACACTCTCTAACATGGTGGACAGATCACCATCGTTTAATTCAGGGGGCTTCTTTTGTGCTTCCGACCTGGACTGTAATTTCAACAGATGCAAGTCTCACAGGTTGGGGAGCTGTGTGGGGATCTCTGACGGCACAAGGAGTTTGGGAATCTCAGGAGGTGAGATTACCGATCAATATTTTGGAACTCCGTGCAATTTTCAGAGCTCTTCAGTTTTGGCCTCTTCTGAAGAGAGAATCGTTCATTTGTTTTCAGACAGACAATGTCACAACTGTGGCATACATCAATCATCAAGGAGGGACTCACAGTCCTCTGGCTATGAAAGAAGTATCTCGAATCTTGGTTTGGGCGGAATTCAGCTCCTGTCTAATCTCTGCGGTTCATATCCCAGGTGTAGACAATTGGGAAGCGGATTATCTCAGTCGCCAAACGTTGCATCCGGGCGAATGGTCTCTTCACCCAGAGGTATTTCTTCAGATTGTTCAAATGTGGGAACTTCCAGAAATAGATCTGATGGCGTCCCATCTAAACAAGAAACTTCCCAGGTATCTGTCCAGATCCCGGGATCCTCAGGCGGAGGCAGTGGATGCATTATCACTTCCTTGGAAGTATCATCCTGCCTATATCTTTCCGCCTCTAGTTCTTCTTCCAAGGGTAATCTCCAAGATTCTGAAGGAATGCTCGTTTGTTCTGCTGGTAGCTCCGGCATGGCCTCACAGGTTTTGGTATGCGGATCTTGTCCGGATGGCCTCTTGCCAACCGTGGACTCTTCCGTTAAGACCAGACCTTCTGTCACAAGGCCCTTTTTTCCATCAGGATCTGAAATCCTTAAATTTAAAGGTATGGAGATTGAACGCTTGATTCTTGGTCAAAGAGGTTTCTCTGACTCCGTGATTAATACTATGTTACAGGCTCGTAAATCTGTATCTCGAGAGATATATTATAGAGTCTGGAAGACTTATATTTCTTGGTGTCTTTCTCATCATTTTTCTTGGCATTCTTTTAGAATACCGAGAATTTTACAGTTTCTTCAGGATGGTTTAGATAAGGGTTTGTCCGCAAGTTCTTTGAAAGGACAAATCTCTGCTCTTTCTGTTCTTTTTCACAGAAAGATTGCTATTCTTCCTGATATTCATTGTTTTGTACAAGCTTTGGTTCGTATAAAACCTGTCATTAAGTCAATTTCTCCTCCTTGGAGTTTGAATTTGGTTCTGGGAGCTCTTCAAGCTCCTCCGTTTGAACCTATGCATTCATTGGACATTAAATTACTTTCTTGGAAAGTTTTGTTCCTTTTGGCCATCTCTTCTGCTAGAAGAGTTTCTGAATTATCTGCTCTTTCTTGTGAGTCTCCTTTTCTGATTTTTCATCAGGATAAGGCGGTGTTGCGAACTTCTTTTGAATTTTTACCTAAAGTTGTGAATTCCAACAACATTAGTAGAGAAATTGTGGTTCCTTCATTATGTCCTAATCCTAAGAATTCTAAGGAGAAATCGTTGCATTCTTTGGATGTTGTTAGAGCTTTGAAATATTATGTTGAAGCTACGAAATCTTTCCGTAAGACTTCTAGTCTATTTGTTATCTTTTCCGGTTCTAGGAAAGGCCAGAAAGCTTCTGCCATTTCTTTGGCATCTTGGTTGAAATCTTTAATTCATCTTGCCTATGTTGAGTCGGGTAAAATGCCGCCTCAGAGAATTACAGCTCATTCTACTAGGTCAGTATCTACTTCCTGGGCGTTTAGGAATGAAGCTTCGGTTGACCAGATCTGCAAAGCAGCAACTTGGTCCTCTTTGCATACTTTTACTAAATTCTACCATTTTGATGTATTTTCTTCTTCTGAAGCAGTTTTTGGTAGAAAAGTACTTCAGGCAGCGGTTTCAGTTTGAATCTTCTGCTTATGTTTTTCGTTAAACTTTATTTTGGGTGTGGATTATTTTCAGCAGGAATTGGCTGTCTTTATTTTATCCCTCCCTCTCTAGTGACTCTTGTGTGGAAAGATCCACATCTTGGGTAGTCATTATCCCATACGTCACTAGCTCATGGACTCTTGCTAATTACATGAAAGAAAACATAATTTATGTAAGAACTTACCTGATAAATTCATTTCTTTCATATTAGCAAGAGTCCATGAGGCCCGCCCTTTTTTTGTGGTGGTTATGATTTTGTATAAAGCACAATTATTCCAATTCCTTATTTTATATGCTTTCGCACTTTTTTATCACCCCACTTCTTGGCTATTCGTTAAACTGAATTGTGGGTGTGGTGAGGGGTGTATTTATAGGCATTTTGAGGTTTGGGAAACTTTGCCCCTCCTGGTAGGAATGTATATCCCATACGTCACTAGCTCATGGACTCTTGCTAATATGAAAGAAATGAATTTATCAGGTAAGTTCTTACATAAATTATGTTTTTGTATCCTGTAAAGGAACTATATGTTTCCAAGATCTCTAATAATTTTGGTATGGGGTCCTTTGTATTTCTCATGTATAATAAAATGTCATCCGCATAAAGAGATAGTACATGGTCCCTGCCCCCGATCGAGACTCCTGCTAGTCTGTTTTTGCAAGATACTGCCAAAGATTCTAGGGAGATATTAAATAAAAGTGGGGAAAGAGGAAATCCCTGTCTAGTCCCTTTCTGAAGATGGATGTTTGGTGAATTACTACCATTGATAGTAAGGGAAAATTCAGGATTTCTATAGATCATTTTAATAAAGTTTAATAAGTGTCCAGATAGCCCAAATTTTTCGAGGGAGGTAAACAGATTGTAAGTTCCCACGGGAATAGTGCCCTCAATCCCTCCTGTATGTGTTTGTAAATTTTGTCCTGTCTCGTACAAGTCTTATATTGTTTTATTTAAATTAATTGTATCCATGGACAGCTCTGCAGAATATGTTGGCGCTTCATAAATAAAGTATATAATAATAATCCCATGAACTTGAATCAAACGCCTTTTTGGCATCTAAAGTAATCAGCGCAAAGTCCACTGATTTCTGATATTTTCCTTCCTGTATATGAAATTTATTCCAATAGTACTCTATAAGCGTCAAGACTGTTCTTATATTTTTCATTGATGTTGTCCCCTGCATGAAACCCGTCTGGTCGGGGTGTTTAAGAGGGTCTAGGACTTTTTTAAGGCGATACACTATAAAAAAAGAAAGAAATTTATAGTCAACATTAAGTAGAGAATTAGGGCTATAGGAATTAATCGACTCAGGATCCTTTTCCTTTTTTAAGATTGACTATCACCTAGATTACAAGCTTTGCGTTGCGGCTTGTAACGCTGAAAATATGGCATTTTCAGCATTTAAACAGCACCGCAGCTATTACAAGTGTTCTCGGTATAGGTGTACCACACACCTTTTAGCCTGTACCGCAACGTCAGTCCCGCACACGTAAAAATTAAGTTTTTTTCATGGGATTCCCATAGCGCCGGTATTACGAGTTTTGCGGTACAGCTAAAAAGTGAGAGTTATAGTTTAAAACGACAAGATCTGTACCGTCATCTAAAGTCAGTAGTTATGAGTTTTACGCTACAAAGCTGTTACATAAAACTCATAACTAAAGTGTTACAAAGTACACTAACACCCATAAACTACCTATTAACCCCTAAACCGAGGCCCTCCCGCATCGCAAAGACTATAATAAATGTATTAATCCATAATCTGCCGCTCCCGAAATCACTGCCACTAAAAAATGTATCAACCCCTATTCCGCCACTCCACGACATCGTCACCACTATACTAAAGTTATTAACCCCTAAACCGCCACCCTCCCTCATAAAAAACACTATTTAAATATTATTAACCCCTAATCTGCCGTCCTCCCACACCGCCGCTATAATAAACCTATTAACCCCTAAACCGCAAGCCCCCACAACAAAATATACTAAAATAAACTATTAACCTCTAAACCAAAAGCTCCCCCACAACAAAATAAACTAATTTTAAGCTAGTAACCCCTAAGCCTTACGACCACCTAACTTTATATTACAATTACAATTTCCCTAGCTTAAATTAAATTAAAATTTACCTGTCAAATTATTTTTTTTTATTTAAAACTAACAATTAAACTATTATAACTTAAACTAAAATTAAAGTAACTGCCAATTAAATAAAACTAAAATACCAATAAAAAAATCCTAACACTACTCTAAAAATTACAAAAAGTATCTAATTACAAGAAATCAAAAATACTAAGTAAATTGCAAAAAAAAAACCACTTAATTACGAAAAATAACAAACAAATTATCAAAAATAAAAAAGAATTACACCTAATCTAATAGCCCTATCAAAATAAAAAGCCCACCCAAAATAAAAAAAACCCTAGCCTACAATAAACTACCAATGGCTCTTAAAAGGGCCTTTTGTGGGGCATTGCCCCAAAGATATCAGCTCTTTTACCTGTAAAAAAAATACAAACACCCCTCCAACAGTAAAACCCACCACCCAACCAACCCCCCAAATAAAAAAAACTATCTAAAATAACCTAAACTACCCATTGCCCTGAAAAGGGCATTTGTATGGGCATTGCCCTTAAAAGGGCATTTAGCTCTTTTACTGCCCAGACCCTAAACTGAAAAATAACCCCACCCGAAAAACCCTTAAAATAACCTAACACTAACCCCCGACGATCCACTTACAGTTGTTGAAGTCCCGCTTGAAGGATCCATCCAGCCGGCGAAGTCATCATCCAGGCGGCCTCTTCTATCTTTATCCAGCCGGCGAAGTCCTCATCTATGCGGCAAGAAGTCTTCCTCCAGGCGGCCTCTTCAATCTTCATCCAGCCAGCGCGGAGTGGGTTCATCCTTAAGACATCCGGTGCGGAGCATCCTCTTCATACGGTCGCCACCGTACACTGAATCTTCAATGCAAGGGAGGGGATTCAAGATGGCGTTCCTTTCATTCCTATTGACTGAAAATTTTGAATCAGCCTATAGGAATTAGGGCTGCTAAAATCCTATTGGCTATTCAAATCAGCCAATAGAATTTAAGCAGCTCTCATTCTATTGGCTAATTCGAATTAGCCAATAGAATGAGAGCTGCTTAAATCCTATTGGGTATTAGAATAAGATTCATCTTTATTTTTTTGGATAATTTCGTTTTTTTTGTAATTATAGTTGTTGTTTTTGTAATGGTAGTTTTTTTATTTTTTGTAATGGTAGTTTTTTTTTACATTTTTTTGTAATGTTAGGTTTTAGTGTAAGGCAGCTTAGGTTTTATTTCACAGGTAAGTTTGTATCTATTTTCGCTAGGTAGTTAGTAAATAGTTAATAACTATTTACTAACTCATCTACCTAGTTAAAATAAATACAAACTTACCTGTGAAATAAAAATAAAACCTAAGCTAGCTACAATATAACAGGTAAGTATTTAGTTTTAAATAGGAATTATTTAGTTAATAATTGTAAATTTAATTTAGATCTAATTTAATTATGTTAAAGTTAGGTTTAGGTTTAGGGGTTAATATAGTTTAATTAAGCTTGTTGCGATGTGGGGGGGGGGGGGGGCTGGCGGTTTAGGGGTTAATAGGTTTATTTAGTTAATAATTGTAAATTTAATTTAGCTATATTTTTATTATGTTAAAGTTAGGGGGTGTTAGGGTTAGGTTTAGAGTTACGTTAGGTTTAGGGGTTAATATAGTTTAATTTAGCTTGTTGCGATGTGGGGGGCTGGCGGTTTAGGGGTTAATAAATGTAGTATAGTGGCAGCGATATTGGGAGCGGCAGATTAGGGGTTAGTAATTTTATTTAGGTAGCAGCGATATCGGGAGCGGCAGATTAGGGGTTAATAACTGTAGGCAGACGTCAGCGATGTTTGTGGCAGCAGATTAGGGGTGTTTAGACATAGGGTTTATGTTAGGGTGTTAGGTTTAAACAGTATTTTTATTTCCCCATAGACATCAATGGGGCTGCGTTACGGAACTTTTGTTTCCGTGATCGCAGGTGTTAGTTGTTTTTTTTTGGCCGGCTCTCCCCATTGATGTCTATGTGGAAATCGTGCACAAGCACGTCTCAGCAGCGCTCTGATTGTGTGTGGTATGGAGCTCAATGCAACCATATTGCACGCAAAATGCGTATGTTTGAAAACTTGTAATAGCAACGCTATAGGAAATTAAATAACGTAACTTTTGTTGCGTTCGTTAATTTCTCTATAGCGCTCAAAACACGTAATCTAGGTGTATGTTAGATGATGTAAAAAAATTAGATAACATCTCATTTTGTATATAATATTTATTATATAAAGATGAAAGAGTAGGTGAACAGGTATACCCCGCTCATACAGCGGGTTAGGGACCGGAGCTCCGCTGTAAAGTGAAAACCGCCTTAAAGTGAAACAAGGCACTTTTAGCTTTCTTTTCAGTGTTTAAAATCCTGAAAACATGTTTGAATTAACATATATTAGGGGTGCAATAGTGCTATGTTTAGTTTAACACTAGCACAGCAAGTATTCAATTAGTATTCAATAAATACTGTACCTGTAAAATTGTGACAATTACTGTAGTAAAATATGCCAGACTATAGCACTGAGACACAGATCGCACTGTAATGCTATAAACAGAGTGAACTAAGCATAACAAAATGGTGCCATTCACTTTTCTAGCAATCTCACGACGATTATTGCACTGTTTCAAAATCCTTGGAGGTTGAACTTCAGCTCCACAAAGTGCTGTATTAGCGAATCGCTGTAAAGTGAGGTATACCTGTAATATGATCTGCTAGGATCTTAAATAACTCCGTTGGGATCTGGTCTGGACCTGGGGCTTTAAAGTTAGCAGAACTCTTAATCGCTTGTAAGATTTCATCCTGCTGAATTTCTCTATTCAGCTCTAATATAGAATCTGTAGAGATTTTAGGGAGATTTAATGAACACCAAAAAGCTTCCTTATTAGTTAGAGATATTTGGTCCTGAGCGTAGATCTTTTGAAAATACTGAAAAAAATAATCCTGGATATCTTTGAAATTAGTCAGGCGCTGGTCACCTACCTGCTTCAATAAGATTCTTTTTTTCCCCTACTTTTCACAATATTAATCAAGAATTTGGAAGACCTAGAGCCATATTTGTTAAAAATAGCTTTATTTTTTATCTCTGCTTTAACCATCTGCTGATTGAGGAAGGTTTCTCTTTCCAATTTTGCTTTTTGATATTCCTTCCAATTATCCTTGTTCTGATGTTGTATATACGTTATATATATTTATTCCTAAATTGGTTTGCCATTTGGAGTTCTCTTGCTTTCCAACATATATTTTTTTTTTTTTTACCATATAAGCCTTAATTTCTCCTCTGAGTCTCCCAGAATATCTCTTGCTTGCTGTAATTTAACAAGCAGTGGTCACCAGACTGCCGCTTCCCTAACCTCTTCGCCACCTCTAAGGTGGCGAAATTCAATCTCCGTGGTCGAGTCTGACCGAGGAGATTGACAGCTCCTGTCCGCGCATGATTGGCTGTGCTTGTGTGCAATGGTAACTATCTCCGGGTAATTTCACCCCGCCACAGGCGAGCTGAGGCGTGCACCCCTGTACGCCTCAGCTTTGATAAATCTAGCCTTTAGTCTCATAGCGAGCCATATAGTCCCAAATTAAAAACATATCTATCCTAGAGAATGTATGGTGGAAATTTGGATTCACACGTATACTGTTTGGAGTCTAGGTTCTGTATTTGCCAGATAACTTTAAGTTTTAATTTCTTAGTGAAATTTTTAAAAAAAAGATTTTTCCGGAGCGTGTCTAGCAATGGGAGAGCAGATAAATTAAAGTCTCCGGCCAATATCAAATTATCATCTACATATTGTAGAAGTTTCATATACAAAAATCCAATTGAAAAGTATTAGTGGCATAAATGTTGCAGAGAACCAGACGGATGTCTTGTACTAAAATTTCTAAAATTAAAAATCTCCCATTTCTATCCGTCTCTTTTGAAAATATTTGATAATCTAGTTTTTTATTAAAGAGACAAGCTACTCCTCTTTTCCTTTTGCATGCGGGGAAGGCGATCACCTTTTTAATATAACTTTTAATCTGCTGATGCTGCTCTATTGATTGTCTTTGCGATGCAGTCTCTAGCGTCCTGTGGTTTTTGTAGAACCAAAACCTTAAGAGTCATACCATATTTTAAGTTTTGCCCGGTAGATAAGAGATACTTGGATCCCCTGTTTTATAAGTTGGGTGCAATACAGGGCCATCTCTTTTCTTTTATTTAAAGTGTCTACTGAATAATCTTGGAAAATGAGAATACGATTTCCCTTTATTGTAAGTGTATTTGTTTTAAATACATACTAAGAATTTGGACTTTATCCTGAAAGTTCAGACATCTATATATTATTGGTCTTTTAAGGTTTGTTGTGTCATCCTGTGCTCTGATAGAACCCAGTCTATGGACTCTTTCAATTGGAATAGGTATTTTATCTATAGGTAAACCTAGGGCTTGTGGGAGTATGTACGAGGCAAAGTGTAATAGGTCATTGTTTTCTACAGATTCAGGAAGGCCAATCATTTTTACTCCTTACTCTGGAGCAAGGCTTATTTCCACCAGGAGTATCAAAAGCCGGGTAAAGCTGGGAATCAAATGATACCTCATGGGTACAGACTCCAGCTGGCACGTCTTCCCAGCGAGTTTCCGGTAGATTGGATTGACTTCTTGATGCGCCTTGCAAACCCAGGGAGACCAGGGGAGATGGCATCTGGCGGGTGCCCTTTCTAGTGGGCCTCAAATGGCTTGAAGCACCTTCCCGCTACGGGCCCTAGTGAAGACCAGGTAGCGCCCAGCAAGCAACATCCGATGAGACAGCTCTAAGCAATAGGTCTATAGGGAGTGTAGACAAGTGGTGGCTATGATATTCAGCCTCAGGACGCCACACACACGCATCCGACCAGCTCCGCCCACTTCTGGGATGCCGTCACAAATGGATAATATTCTTACAAAACTTCTGCCAGAAATAAAAAGAGAGAAGCGCTCAACCTGGGAACAAACAGACGTGGACCTGTTGCTCAGTGTGCTTAGAGGGATATGGCTGCACCTCACTGACGAGGCCCACAATATGCCGAAACATATGTCTGGGGTTTTGCTGTTTCTCTCGTTTGCCTGGTATTTCGGGGCTGGACTGTACTGTTAAGTCAGGATCAGACTGATATGCTTCAGGAAAGTTCTTCTCTGTGAAAGTCACATGTTGAGCAAAAATAGTCGGTTTCTTGGGTGGTAACTAGCCATAGAACAAACTATTGTTCGTTTTTTATTTAGGCAAATTATGACACTTAGGGAAGTCTCCCTAAGTGTGATGCGGGAATCCAGACATGGACCCGTAGCTCAGTGTGCCTAGAGGGATATGGCTGTACCTCACTGACGAGGCCCACAAATCGCCGAAACGTACGTCTGGGGTTTTGCTGTTTCTCTCGTTCACAGAGGGATTACCTGGTATTTTGGGGTTGGACTGTACTGTTAAGCCAGGATCAGACTGAAATGCATTAGGAAAGTTCTTCTCTGTGAAAGGCACATGTTGAGCAAAAAGAGGCTGCTTCTTGGGTGGTAACTAGCCATAGAACAAGCTATTATGCTATTGTTCGTTCCCAGGTTGAGCGCTTCTCTCTTTTTATTTAAGCAAAACTTATGTCATATAGTGCTCCAGAAATGGTCCGACTCCTGCTTTTCAACAAAAGATACCAAGAGAACGAATAAAAATTGGTAATAGAAGTAAATTTAAAAAGTTGTTTAAGATCGCATGATCTATCTGAATCATAAAATAGATATTTTGGCTTTCATATCCCTTTAAACACATTAGGTGCATTTTCTTATTGAACTATTGCTTGCCTCTAATGTGTTCATAAGGAATCTAAGTTTGTTAAACATTTTTTTCATTTTATGGAAGGTATATATATGAAAGGGACATTAACTCCTTAAGGACCAGCGACATACCCTGTGCTTCGCTGGTCTTCTAATGGGGATTAAATATATGTATCTGCATTGAATTTAAAGTGTTTGACTGTATTTGAAAATAAATAACTTTTTTTTTATTATTCCAGGAATCTAATAAACCTATGAGATGACTGATACATTCTAAATACAGCTGTCCTCTGAATATTTGTCATAGACATGAGTCCATGCACTCAAAATGTATTAATACACATGAAATGATTAAATAAGATACAGTGTGTGTGTGTGTGTATATATATATATATATATATATATATATATATATTCAGTTAAACTAAAAAGCCCATATATGTTAACCAAATAGTTTATTAATACTAGGAAATAATAAGTATATTAAGTATACGTTTTAAAAATATATAAGGGAATATATTTTCCCTGTAGCTGAAAAGTGGAACTACATTCCAGTTGCCTGTTGCGCCCTCCGGTGTCCAATATGAGAATTGCAGCCAAAGGTATTCGATTAGGAAATTGAATAACCAGTGGATTAGCCAATGAAAGCTAAGGGCGTAATCAGAGATTTTTCCATTGGGTGATTTAGAATTAAAGGTGGAGTCGGTCACAGACAAAAAGACTGCAAAGAAAGGAAGAGACACAAAAACACACTTTGGTTTGGGGCCTGGTTTGGAATAACTCTCTGTCGCCTAGATTTAGAGTTTGGCGTTAGCCGTCAAAACCAGCGTTAGGGGCTCCTAACGCTGGTTTTGGGCTACCGCTGGTATTTAGAGTCAGTCAGGAAAGGGTCTAATGCTCACTTTGCAGCCGCGACTTTTCCATACCGCAGATCCCCCTACGCCATTTGCGTATCCTATCTTTTCAATGGGATCTTTCTAACGCCGGTATTTAGAGTCTTGGCTGAAGTGAGCGTTAGAAATCTAACGACAAAACTCCAGCCGCAGCAAAAAGTCAGGAGTTAAGAGCTTTCTGGGCTAACGCCGGTTCATAAAGCTCTTAACTACTGTGCTCTAAAGTACACTAACACCCATAAACTACCTATTTACCCCTAAACCGAGGTCCCCCCACATCGCCGCCACTCTAATACATTTTTTTAACCCCTAATCTGCCGACCGCACACCGCTGCAACCTACGTTATCCCTATGTACCCCTAATCTGCTGCCCCTAACACCGCCGACCCCTATATTATATTTATTAACCCCTAATCTGCCACCCCAAACGTCGCCGCCGCCACCTACCTACAATTATTAACCCCTAATCTGCCGACCGGACCTCACCGCTACTATAATAAAGTTATTAACCCCTAATCCGTCTCACTCCCGCCTCAATAACCCTATAATAAATAGTATTAACCCCTAATCTGCCCTCCCTAACATCACCGACACCTAACTTCAAGTATTAACCCCTAATCTGCCGACCGGACCTCGCCGCTACTCTAATAAATTTATTAACCCCTAAAGCTAAGTCTAACACTAACACCCCCATAAGTTAAATATAATTTTTATCTAACGAAATAAATTAACTCTTATTAAATAAATTATTCCTATTTAAAGCTAAATACTTACCTGTAAAATAAATCCTAATATAGCTACAATATAAATTATAATTATATTGTAGCTATTTTAGGATTAATATTTATTTTACAGGTAACTTTGTATTTATTTTAACAAGGTACAATAGCTATTAAATAGTTAATAACTATTTAATAGCTACCTAGTTAAAATAAGTACAAAATTACCTGTAAAATAAATCCTAACCTAAGTTACAATTAAATCAAACACTACACTATCAATAAATTAATTAAATAAAATACCTACAATTATCTACAATTAAATCTAACACTACACTATCACTAAATTAATTACATACAAATACCTACAAATAAATACAATTAAATAAACTAACTAAAGTACAAAAAATAAAAAAGAACTAAGTTACAAAAAATAAAAAAATAATTTACAAACATTAGAAAAAGATTACAACAATTTTAAGCTAATTACATCTACTCTAAGCCCCCTAATAAAATAACAAAGCCCCTCAAAATAAAAAAATGCCCTACCCTATTCTAAAATAAAAATAGAAAAGCTCTTTTACCTTACCAGCTCTTAAAAGGGCCTTTTGCGGGGCATGCCCCAAAGAATTCTGCTCTTTTGCCTGTAAAAAAAACATACAATACCCCCCCAACATTACAACCCACCACCCACATACCCCTAATCTAACCCAAACCCCCCTTAAATAAACCTAACACTAAGCCCCTGAAGATCTTCCTACCTTATCTTCACCACGCCGGGTATCACCGATCGGTCCAGAAGAGGCTCCGAAGTCTTCATCCTATCCGGCAAGAAGAAGTCCAGAAGAGGCTCCAAAGTCTTCATCCTATCCGTGCAGAAGCGGAGATCCGGACCTGCAAACATCTTCATCCAAGCGGCATGTTCTATCTTCATCCATCCGACGACGAGCGGCTCCATCTTCAAGACCTCCGGCGCGGATCCATCCTCTTCTTCCGACGTCCTAACACAGAATGACGGTTCCTTTAAGGGACGTCATCCAAGATGGCGTCCCTCGAATTCCAATTGGCTGATAGGATTCTATCAGCCAATCGGAATTAAGGTAGGAAAATTCTGATTGGCTGATTAAATCAGCCAATCAGAATTTTTCTACCTTAATTCCGATTGGCTGATAGAATCCTATATCACATTTCAATATTTATCCGCTTACCCATATAGAGAGTAAAGCAAAACGTTTGTTAAGGCATATGCATTGAACACTGTACTTGCGGTTTTGGAGAGTTTTTTCTTTTCCTTCAGACTGCTGTATGACTGTGTCTCTGCTTGGGCTCCCACAGGCCGCCACACCACACGGGACACCTCCCCCGTGGTGTAGAGACCTGCTGCCGCCTCCTGCCTCCGGACACGTCTGCAGTTAAAACTTGAGGGATCCTTCCCAGTATTCTTCACCTCCGCAGCTCTTAATGGTGTAGGGCCAAGCGTTCTGTACTCTTTTTTAGGGCAAGGTGCTGCCCAGTGTATTATTCCCCCCAGAAAACCCACCACCCACACAACCAACCCCCAAAATAAAAGCCTAACTAAAAAAACCTAAGCTCCCCATTGCCATGAAAAGGGCATTTGGATGGGCATTGCCCTTAAAAGGGCATTTAGCTCTATTGCAGGCCCAAAGCCCTAACCTAAAAATAAAACCCACCCAATACACCCTTAAAAAAATCCTAACACTATCCCCCGAAGATTCACTTACTGGGAGAAGTCTTCATCCAAGCGGCAAGATGTTTTCAACGAAGCCGGCAGAAGTGGTCCTCCATACGGGCAGAAGTCTTCATCCAGACGGCATCTTCTATCTTCATCCATCCGGCGCGGAGCGGCTCCATCTTCAAGACATCCGGCGCGGAGCATCCTCTTCAATTGACGGCTTCTTCTGAATGAATGTTTCTGAATGTTTTTTAATCTAAGATGGCGTCCCTTAGATTCCGATTGGCTGATAGAATTCTATCAGCCAATCGGAATTAAGGTAGAAAAAATCCTATTGGCTGATGCCATCTTGGATGACGTTACTTAAAGAAACATTCATTCCGAAGAAGCCATTGATTGAAGAGGATGCTCTGAGCCAGATGTCTTGAAGATGGAGCCGCTCCGCGCCGGATGGATGAAGATTGAAGATGCCATCTGGATGAAGACTTCTGCCCATCTGGAGGACCACTTCTGCCCATCTGGAGGACCACTTCTGCCGGCTTCGTTGAGGACATCTTGCCGCTTGAAGACTTCTCCAGGTAAGTGAATTTTCGGGGGTTAGTGTTAGGATTTTTTTAAGGGTGTATTGGGTGGGTTTTATTTTTAGGTTAGGGCTTTGGGCAGCAATAGAGCTAAATGCCCTTTTAAGGGCAATGCCCTTCCAAATGCCCTTTTCAGGGCAATGGGGAGCTTAGGTAATTTTTAGTTAGGCTATTATTTTGGGGGTTTGTTGTGTGGGTGGTGGGTTTTACTGTTGGGGGGGTATTTGTATTTTTTATTTACAGGTAAAAGAGCTGATTTCTTTGGGGCAATGCCCCGCAAAAGGCCCTTTTAAGGGCTATTGATAGTTTAGTTTAGGCTAGGGGGTTTTATTATTTTGGGGGGGGGGCTTTTTTATTTTTATAGGGCTCTTAGATTAGGTGTAATTAGTTTAAATATCTTGTAATTTGTTTTTTATTTTATGTAATTTAGTGGGGTTTTTTTGTAATTTAGCTAATTGTATTTAATTTATTTAATTGTATTTAATTTAGGTAAGTTATTTAATTGTAGTGTAGTGTTAGGTGTTAGTGTAACTTAGGTTAGGTTTTATTTTACAGGTAAATTTGTATTTATTTTAGCTAGGTAGTTAGTAAATAGTTAATAACTATTTAGTAACTATTCTACCTAGTTAAAATAAATACAAACTTGCCTGTAAAATAAAAATAAACCCTAAGCTAGCTACAATGTAACTATTAGTTATATTGTAGCTAGCTTAAGGTTTATTTTGTAGGTAAGTATTTAGTTTTAAACATGAATAATTTAGTTAATGATAGGAATTTTATTTAGATTTATTTAAATTATATTTAAGTTAAGGGGTGTTAGGGTTAGACTTAGATTTAGGGGTTAATACATTTAATATAGTGGCGGCGACGTTGGGGGCGGCAGATTAGGGGTTAATAAGTGTAAGTAGGTTGCAGCGACATTGGGGGCGGCAGATTAGGGGTTTATAAATATAATGTAGGTTGGGGCAGCAGATTAGGGGTTAATAATATTTAACTAGTGTTTGCGAGGCGGGAGTGCTGCGGTTTAGGGGTTAATATGTTTGTTATAGTGGTGGCGATGTCCGGAGCGGCATATTAGGGGTTAATATTTTTATTATAGTGTTTGCGATGCGGGAGGGCCTTGGTTTAGGGGTGTTAGTGTACTTTTTAGCACTTTAGTTATGAGTTTTATGCTACAGCTTTGTTTGCTTTTTTTGGCCTCCCAGGACAAACTCGTAATACCGGCGCTATGCAAGTCCCATTCAAAAAAAGACTTTACAAAATTTACGTAAGTTGATTTGCGTTAAGGCCAAAGAAGTGTGCGGTACACCTATACCTGCAAGACTTGTAATACCAGCGGGTGTTAAAAAGCAGCGTTAGGACCTGTTAACGCTGCTTTTTATCCTTACCGCAAAACTCGTAATCTAGGCGATTGTGTCCATACATGGGATAATAGACTATATCTATTGAATAGTAATTAATCTAAATATCTCTATAGCCTGCTTTATATTTTAATATTGTATTGAAATATTGATAGATATAACTGGTCATAGGTGATGTTCAGCTACTACATAAATATAATCAAGGTGCATATAAAGATTAACTGATCAGAATTTAGTAATATTTTATATTAAGATTAAATATTATTTTTTAATAATAATATTGTTGTCAAATTTATAGATATCTCAATAGTGATATTTTGGGGTAAACAGTCCAAAAAGGTTTAAGGAATTACACGTAGCACCAAATTGGAATAAAAAATATCAAAAATTTATTGTGACATTTTAAAAAACTGCAAACAAGTTCTTCATATTCTGTCACACACTAGCAAATTGCATACAACCTCAGCACACAGGTGCTGCCTCCGACGCGTTTCCTGCTTAGAACAAGCACTTCATCAGGGATAAGCAGCTGCTCTCCCTGTTGAAAATTTAAACCTCTTTACCTTAACCCTTTCACTCTCAAAAGGTAACAATTGCAGGATTATTTCTGCAATTATTTTGCAGTAATTTAATCAACATTTTTGCAAACACTATTAAAACATGGGTATAAATTTTCAAAACTATTTACATACATATATTGAATATCTTTTTTAACTTGAAGATGTTAGAGGAAGCATTGTATAATAAATATGGAATATCATTGAATTAATATAGCCTATTCCTACATAACAAAGGTTTTTAATATGTCTGAAAAGGATGTTATGTTTTTAGGATGTATTTTATTATTCAATGATCATTGTTTATATTCATCTATCTTGCATTATTACACATCAAGTATTCAAAATGTTTTTAATTTTTTTATTTTTTAACTTTTTTAGATTTTTATATATATATAAGCCTTATGTTGTCTATTTGATTATTTTCATTATTGTTTTTTAATTTTTATTTTTTATTTTGAAAATATTCATATTTATTTTAATCTAGGTAGGGTGGCAACATAATTATTTTTGGGCACATGTCTATTGAAGCGTTATTTTTGGTTACTTTATGAACAACTTAAGATCCCAGATTTTATTCATACCTTTCGGGAAACCTGTTTCTAATCTATGGATCCATAAAGCTTCTTTCCTATTTACAAAGGCTACTCTATCTCCTCCTGTGATTTGTTTAGTGACACAATCTATAGCTTGGAATTCAAGTAGGGATTGTACATATTTTATTGTTTCATCATCAAATTTTAATCCTGGTCTATGTCTCGCAAAGTGGTCTGCCACTGGTGTTTTTGGTTCAAATGCCTCTAGAGATAGCAAATGCTCTCTTATGCGGTCCTTTAGGGGTCTGACATTGGGGTACACTACAGAGATTTTACATCTTACTGGAATGTATTGACAAAATTCTACTATATTAATTATAGATATCGCTGACAATAATTTTATACTGCTATTAATTAATCAATACGTAACACGTTGGTGGCAACTGCTGCTGATAAATACACCAATATTACTGCAGGACACTCCTGAGACGTATAAACACTATAGTATAACCTAGATTCCAAAATGCCGGCAATCATTATTAGAAGATGGTGCATGAATTTGAATCAGATTTCGTTCTAAGATCACCCTTCAAAAATCCCCACTGTTATATTTTATATATTAAAAAATATGTTATCTTCCTATCTGCAGTAACTTTGATCTGCTAATGTTTTGTATGTGTCTTTTTTATATTAATATACTACCCCTGTTAGTCAATCTGCATTTGGATTCCAGGGACCTGGAAGTAAAATTTAAGCTTTCACGATTCAGACAGGGGGTAGATTTATCCGCCACCTTTGAGGTGGCGGACTGCAATTATCCCGATCGGATACAATCGGGATCATTGACACCCCCTGCTAGAGCCCGATTAGCAGCAAATGTGCAGGGGGTGGCATTGCACAAGCATTTCACAAGAAATGCTTGTGCAATGATAAATGCCGACAGCGTTTATCATTTGGTTCCGGTTACTACATAGCCTCATTCACCAAACCCTTGTTTTGTTTCACTTCCCATATAAACGAAGGTAAAGCTGATCTACGTTAATTACTTTTGGACTCATTAACTCTTTCTCTAGGATTGCGGTAAAGCTCTCTGTGTCATACTGACGTCACAACAGTGGGAAGGTCTAGTATCTCACATTCGGCAGACGCTGGTGCTCTCATTCAAACAGAGCGTTTGGCTTGTCAGCACAGGATTTGGAAATCATCTGGATACACTTTGTGTGCAAGAACTGTAACTACTAGATTCAGGTAAAGATCCGATCTTTCTTACTTCCTGCCGACTGTTTATATGCTGCAAGCCTGTCAAGTCTCCTAAGCTATAATCTACCTATCTGCATAACAAGTCTGCAAGTTTGCTACCCTATTGTCAATCCTGACTTAACCTTAACCACTTGTTTTCAGCTGAGACTGTAACGTTTTATATGACATCAACTTAAGCTTTGCTTACCACTCTTCTATTCAGCTTTGTACACACAAGTAAATTCACATAGCTAAAGATTGCATGCTTGATAAGCACATAACGGAGATTTATCACAAGTGTTGTAACCATTTTTATAAGCAGGAACTATTACTCCTACTCCTCAGTTGAATTACTGCAAACTTTTAAGTTCATTGTTATAAGTGAGATCGCTAATATCTCAACTCCCCTGAGTTGACCCACAGTCTATGATCATAGCAGGAATTACATCAACTCTGATCCCATTCTATTCTGAGACTGTGTGGTAACTTGTTACTCAAATTCCTTCCATTAAATCATACCTTACATAATACTAAGCCGTAAAGGAAAAGGGATAAAATGGAGTAGACAGAACTCACTAACAGAGTAAGTTCTCTCTCACAAAATATGGACTTACTTATTCAAGGTATACATGAAATTCAAACTGAAAATCAATATTTAAGAACCTTTATTAAAGAAAATATTAATAGTCGATCTAGTACTGCCGATTCAACCCCTGATCCCCAGGTTTACCCCCTGAAATTTTTTCAGGAGACAGAACTCAATTTAGAGACTTTAAAAATTTGTGTACACTTTATTTTTCATTAAAACCCAAGACCTATCCTACCGAACGAGTAAAAGTTCTGACTGTTATTTCCTACTTGAAAGGAGAAGCTAAATCTTGGGCTACTAACTATTATGAAACAAATGATCCTATACTGGACTCTTTGGATTAATTTTTTGAAAAAAATGTCTTTACTTTATGAAGATAAAAATAAGCAAAATACTGCTGAAAATGCACTCAGGGCTTTGAAACAAAATAAAAGACCCGCTGAAGATTATGTTACCGAATTTAAGAGATGGGCACCTGACACGCTTTGTAATAAAGCAGCTTTAAGGTATCAGTTCCGTCTCGGACTATCTGAGTTAGTCAAAGATGAACTCGCCAGAGGAGACTGGCCCTCATCTCTAGACTCTCTCATGACACTGGCTATTTCTATAGATCGACGCATTCGAGAAAGGAGATATGAAAAGGGCTCATCTGACCCTACCTGGAAAAGGTACCAACCCACTGGTTATACCAATTCACCCCAAAGGAATAGTGATGAACCTTTGGACATCGCCTTCACGAAAGGTCCCCTCACACCGGAAGAAAAGATCAGGAGGAGGATCAATAACCTCTGTCTCTATTGTGCCTCAAAAGATCATGGAGTAAAAGAGTCTCCGACTCTACTTAAAGTAAAAGTAAAGTTCCTTGGTCAGCTATGCACATTTATCTAGGCAACATTAAAATAATATGACTTTCATTCATCAGTTTTTTCACAGTAATAGATAAATACCTTTTTCGCCGCATATAAACTAATAATTTTGTTATTTTCAATTCAACCCGTTTTTCAAAACATAATGAACTTCCTGGTCACGTTTTCTTTAACCACCAACTGACTTTCTGGCCGATCGGCGGCCGTGAAGCTACGTCATACTATGATACAATCAAGTGTGCATGCGCTAAATCTATGCAAAACTAGATTGTATCCGTCACGCGTGCACAATTCGCGCATGCGCACAGCTACTTTTCTTTTTCATCTGCAATAGTAATCATTTGAGACGGCTGCTCCCAGGCAATATCTAAGAGCCTATTATTAGCGATACTAATTAAAAGCAAGTAGTTTTTTACTAAGTATTCATTGAGTGCTATGTTGCAAAATAGTTGGACGCATGCGCGTTGAAAATTTACTCTGGATAAAATCGCATGCGCATTGAAGTCCGGATCGGCGATTCGCACATGCGCAATCTTTTCATGTATCGTGAACACTCATTTGGACTACGTATAGAGCGGGTGTGACCTCTCTATACGTAATGGATATAAAATACCGGAAGAGGAGGGTGGGAGGAGCGACGAGGATTACGGTAGGGAAATTAAAGTAATAAAATATAAAGTATGATTTGAACGAAATAAAAAAAAACATAGCGAAACATAAATATTAATTATAAATAATAGATAGATGTGTTGAACATGTTAAAAATTTACTTTCACTTTAAGCAAAAGGGTAAGATAGCAAAAACACAAATTAGTTATATGAACACTTCTACTCACTGTAGTCTCCCTACAGTGGGAATCTCAAAGAATATCGACACAAGCAATCATTGATTCAGGAACCCTTGGCAACGTTATTGATGTAAAGTACACTGACACGTATAAAATACCACTAATAAAAAAACAAAATTCACTCACAATTCGAGTAATTGACGGTTCTTTCATCCCTTCCGGTCCAATCACACACCACACCATACCTTTAGTACTGACTACATCATCTGGACATACTGAATACTCTACTTTTGTCGTCATAGCATCGCCTCTTTTTCCTATCGTTCTGGGGTTAAGGTGGTTACAAACACATCAACCACATATCATATGGAAAAACATCTCATATAGTTTTCAACTCAGAATATTGCAGTAACACATGTATCTCTGTCCACCATATCCTACAAACCACAGAACAACCTTTACCAGCCTATGCAGAGTCCCTTCCACCACACAGGTCTTATGACTGCCCAATAGAACTTCTCCCTGGTTCCACCATACCTTATGGGCACATTTATCCCCTCTCTGAACCAGAGTTACTCCACCTTAAAGAATACCTAGAGGAAAACTTACGAAAAGGCTTTATCAGGTTGTCCACTTCTTCTGCAGGTGCTGGCATATTTTTATCCGCAATAAAGATGGTACTTTGAGACCTATAATTGATTACAGGGAGCTAAATAAGCGCACAAAAAAAACAGATATCCCTTGCCCCTTATCCCTGAGATCATAGAGAGACTACAAGGTGCCACTATATTCACTAAGCTCAACCTGAGAGGAGCGTATAACCTTATTAGATTCAAATCAGGTCACGAATGGCTGACAGCATGTTGGACAAGGTATGGCTTGTTCGAATATGCTGTCATGCCATTTGGACTATGTAACGCTCCTGCAACTTTCCAGTGCTTTCCAGTGCTTTATTAATGACCTCTTCCGAGACTTACTTGACGTATGCATGGTCATATACCTTGACGACATTCTTATATATTCTGACAATCAACAGCGACATATACCACAAGTTAGAACTGTCTTAAACCGCCTCAGACAGCACTGCCTATATGCGAAACTTGAAAAATGCATATTCAACACAGATACCATATCATTTCTTGGTTATCTCATATCCTCATCAGGCATACAGATAGAAATTTAAAAGATAGAGGCAATAACATCTTGGCCTACCCCTAATAGCAAAAAAGACATCCAAAGATTACTAGGATTCTCTAATTTTTATAGAAAGTTTATTAGGGGTTTCTCTTCGATTGTCAGACCTTTAATTACTTTGACAGGCAACCATCCAAGATTTGTTTGGACTCCACAGGCCAATGAAGCTTTTAAAGTTTTTTTTTAAAAAAAGCTTTGTTACAGCACCAATCCATCAGTTTCCTAACCCCGAATTGCAGTATATACTAGAAGCTGATGCTTCAAACTATGCTCTCAGGGCTATTCTTTCTCAACGCAAGTCATCAAATGAGCCGGTTCACCTCAGTTGCTTTCTTCTCTAGGGTGATGAGTTCGTCTGAAGCCAATTATCCGATTGGAGAAAAAGAACTCTTAGCTATTAAAAGTTCATTGGAATTTTGGATACACCTACTAGAAGGTACATCTCATACTATCTTAATCTATACACATCATAAAAATCTTGAGTACCTTAAATCAAACAAGACCTTAACATCTCAACAAGTTAGATGGAGTTTGTTCTTTTCAAGATATGATTTTCTCATCACACATAGACCAGGAAGAAAAACTAGAAAAGCTGATGCTTTGTCCAGAAAAGATCCAAGACCAGAATACTCATCTATCACGAATCTCATTATTCCTCCTGAAAGATTTCTTGAATTTTCTACATATAATATATCCATAATTTGATCTTCACAACAAAAAGATTTAGACTTACCAAGAGACGTTCTTAAGAAAGATAAAGATGCTTTATACTATCACCACGACCAGATTTACATCCCACCTGATCTACATGAAGAAGTATTAAAATCAGCACATGATTCTATCATATCAGGTTAGCCTGGATTTCATAAAACTATCAATCTTCTTCAGAGGGATTTTTGGTGGCCAAGGATGTCATCCCATGTTATGGAGTATATCAAAACCTGTATCACTTGTGCCAAAAGTAAACCAATGAAAACACGACCTTATGGGCTTTTGATGTCTTTACCCATCTCTGAAAGACCATGGAAAGATATCGCCATGGATTTTATAGTAGACCTCCATAATTCCAGTAACTACAACACTATAATGGTAGTGGACTTATTTACTAAGATGGCACATTTTATACCTTGTCATTTATTACCCACGGCATCCGAAACAGCAAAATTATTTTTATTCCAGATTGTTAAATTACACAGTCTTCCAGATACCATAACATCAGATCTCAATTTACCTCCAGATTTTGGACTCAACTACGTCTAATACTAAAAATACATCGAAGACTCAGTACTTTATATCATCCCCAGACTAACGGGCAGACAGAACGGATTAATCAAACACTGGAGCAATATCTCAGATGTCTTTGTACTACTTTATAGGATAATTGGTCATCTCTTCTAGCCACAGCGGAGTTTGCATACAACAATTCCGTTAATGCCTCCACAAAGCTCTCTCCGTTCTATGCAAACTATGGTTTTCATCCCAAATTCCACTTATACCCCAGGGAAGAAAGTTCTTCGCCGCTAGTGAATGACACTATTAATGAACTGGCTCAAGGATTTTCCGTCATTCAAGAAAATCTTAAAAATGCTCAAGCTAACCAAAAGTCTCACTACAATCTAAGAAGACGGAAACCTCCCGAATACAAGGTAGGAGATTTGGTCTGGCTTTTTTCCAAGCATTTAAATCTACATATGCCGAGTAGGAAATTGGGTGCACTTTTCATCGGTCCTTATAAAATAATTAAAATCTTGAATGCAAATGCTGTCACTTTGGAACTACCGAAAACCTTCCGTATTCATCCCTCCTTCCATGTCTCCCTTCTGAAACCTTACATAGCCATCAGGTCTTCTGACTCCCAACAGGATTTCTCTGTATCTGATCAGGTTGGTCCTGATTATGAGGTACATTCCATCTTGGATTCCAGATACCATCGTAATACCCTACAGTATCTCGTGCATTGGAAGGGCTTTGCTCATGAGGAGGATTCCTGGGAGCCATCTTCCAATTTGTCAGCCCTCAGATTGGTTTCTTTGTTCCACTGGAGGAATCCTGATCGTCCCAGACCTTAAGCCGCGGAGTGGGGGGTTCTGTCATGGTTGCACTTGTTCCTGTGCCTTTAAATATCTTGAATCTCTCTTTATAAAAGACTCCTCCTCCCCACCTACTATGCTTAGTATTTTGTTCTCTACAGGTGTGATTAGCTGATGCTTGTCACTCTCTTAGGCTCAGTACGCTAAGCCATTCTAAGAACCAGCTGCAGCGCTCACTAACTCCCCAAAGCTCTCGAGGATTCCATTGTTTCTCAAAGGACATTCGTTCCGGCAACTAGATAGCCTCATTCACCAAACCCTTGTTTTGTATCACATATAAACGAAGGTAAAGCTGATCTACGTTAATTACTTTTGGACTCATTAACTCTTTCTCCAGGATTGCGGTAAAGCTCTCCGTGTCATACTGACGTCACAACAGTGGGACGGTTTAGGATCTCACATTCGGCAGATGCAGGTGCGCTCATTCAAACAGAACGTTTGGCTTGTCAGCACAGGATTTGGACATCATCCGGATACACTTTGTGTGCAAGAACTTTAACTACTAGATTCAGGTAAAGATACAATCTTTCTTCCTGCCGATATGCTTATATGCTGCAAGCCTGTCAAGTCTCCTACGCTATATTCTACCTATCTGCATAGCAAGTTTGCTACGCTATTGTCAATCCTGACTTAACCCTAACCACTTGTTTTCAGCTGAGACTGTAACGTTTTATATGACATCAACTTAAGCTTTGCTTACCGCTCTTCTATTCAGCTTTGTACACACAAGTAAATTCACATAGCTATGATTGCATGCTTGATAAGCACATAACGGAAATTTATCACGTGTTCTAAACATTTTCATAAACAGGAATTATTACTCCTACTCCTCAGTTGAATTACTGCAAGCTTTTAAGTTCATTGTTATAAGTGAGACCGCTAACATCTCAACTCCCCTGAGTTGACCCACAGTCTATGATCATAGCAGGAATTACATCAACTCTGATCCCATTCTATTCTGAGACTGTGTGGTAACTTGTTACTCAAATTCCTTCTATTAACTCATACCTTACAAACAAAAGAATACAGATAGAAACAAAGGTCCTGTTATGGTAAAACTGCTTATTTGTTTGTTTAAATATATTTATAAACAAATAATAATTTATAATTAGGGTTTTCACCAATCCGGATATGACTGAGAGAAGCTCCTGAATAGCAATTCAAATCCTGTGTCTTAGGTCATTGTTTCTCAACCCCGGTCCTCAAGTACCCCCAACAGGCCAGGTTTTCATTATAGCTGAACCATTTCACAGGTGAAATAATCAGCTTATGGGTGAGAGCAGGTTAGTAGCCATGGTGTTACTGATAAGCTGATTACTTCTCCTCTGCACTTGTTCAGCTATAATGAAAACCTGGCCTGTTGGGGGGTACTTGAGGACTGTGGTTGAGAAACACTGTCCTAGGTCATCCTCTTAGTGTCCCGGGTTGCTTCCTCTGTATCTTCTCATAGGGAACTACTCTAAACTGCATGGTCCCAGTTTCTGTGTCTGTAAGAGGGGGCAGGTCTAGAAGATACAGAAGACACTTTAAAGGCCCTGTGAGAGTGGCACTGAGGGTGGCAGAGCAGAATATTCTGCTTATGCTATTTCTCTAAATATGTACACAAAATTATTATTCAATATCCAAATTCCACTCACAATTTAACTTATTTGGAAGAGACAATCTGGGCTTTAGTCCATAGAGAACAAGGCTTGCCACTCTCATACAGTTAGTAAAAAAAGGCACTGTTGTTATCTAATAAAGCCAGTTAGGGACAGATATGTAGCAGGATTAGACTAGAGAAGTCAGCAGGGTGCATTTCAAGTTTTTAGAATGAGCTGAATTACATGAAAAGGGTGAAAAATAATAAAAAATATACTGCAAAGTTGTTTAATTATACAACTAATAATTTTATATAAAATCATTAAGGTGTTTACTGTCCCTTTAATGCTGAGATCACCACAACATGCATATGTCCAGTGCTTGCACAAGTGCTGGTTAGGAAGTATGATCTGTCCACAAAGCATAGACACTACCCATGCATGTGGTACTTAAGTAATAATATAAAGGCTAAACAAAAGTGTCTTGCAATAGTTTACATTCAGCTGTATAACTACCATATACTATTGCCTTCCATACCCCTTTACATTTATCATTGAAGTGGATCTTTTGGGATAGCTTAGTTTGGTAAAATAAAAATTCCCAATTTCAGTACCATGAAGATTTTTTAGTAACATTATATCAATGTTTTATGAAAATGTGCAAAAAAAAGAAAAAAAAAAAAAAAGAAAAGATACTTAAAGGGACATTGAACTATTTGTTTTATTTATGTAACAGAAATTATTAGATGCATTGCAAAATAACTGCATAGAAAATTCATTAAAAGTACTTAAACTATCAGCTTGTTAAAAAAAAACTACCTTGTTTTGCAAGCCCAGGATCCACCCCTTTAAATGCTTTCATGTTGTTTCTTTTCTTTGTAGTGGCCAACTGGGGACAGATATAAACATGGTCCTGCACATATCAACCAATGACCATGCAGCATTTAGGAGGTTAAGGTTCTGTGTTCCATGACTAGGCGCTAGCGACAACATGAAACCATTATCCAATTGGTTGTGTATCACAGAGACCTCACAGAAACACGGACCAATCAGATCATGCAATAACGGCAGAGGGCAGATACACTCCTGAGAGTTCTGTTATAATCAGAGCCTCGGGCACTGCAACCACCTCTGGGAAACTAACCATGAGTCCCACACCCACAACGTGCTTTTAAAGGCTCTGATTAGAACAGAACTTGCTGGAGCGTATCTGCCCTTGGCCATTATTGCATAATCTGATTGGTCCATTTCTCCGTGAGGTCACCGGATGCACAACCAATCGGATAATGATTTCATGTTGTCGCTAGCGACTAGTGTTCCATGGAGTGCATTCCTGCCTCTCCGGGAGAGTGGAAACACTGCAACTTTCATAATTAAATTGGCAGGTGAATTAAATAATGAAAATGCATTGCAAAGTTGTTGTTTTTTAATTATGGAGAACAACATTTTGAGTTTACAGTCCCTATAATGTTGTTTTCAGTTCCGTGTATATATAAACTTTAGATTGTACATAAAATGCTAGGTCAATCTAAATCTAGTGTCTGGGATGTTCTGTATTGTATGGGCCTGATGGAGTCATGCAAAATCTTTGGGGCTTTTTTTTTTGTGTAATATCACAATGTATGTGTCTTTTCTTCACATCTAGAACTCTACAAAGCGAGTTAAACAGCTATCAAGCTAAAATTTGCCTGTCTAAAAAGTGTTTGAGGGACCTCACAATACTGACAAGACTTCTTAGGTATTCTCACCGGAGCAGAGAGATTTAGATCATTAGACCCCGTGTGTGAAGTGGCTAACAGACTTAGATATAGAGTCCAGATAGCTCCGTATGTAGAGTACCTCACTGTTTGCAGGGGGATTACCTGTTATTTCAGGACTAGACTGGCCTTTGTGAGTTAAACGGATTCAGTTGAAGCTTTTCATTGAACAAACTACTGAGGCTTATTTTATTCCTGTATCATCTATCTATCTATTTATCTATCTACTCCGGCTGATTGTAGACTTAAAATCTTATCTGTGTTACAAAACGTTTGATATATTCCTTCCAGTTTGTTTTAAATTGAAAGGGGTTTAAATTTGAAAGTGTGTTTAAATATACATTTATATAATTTTTAGATTTTAGAGAATAATTAAAAAATATATTTAAAAAAAAACAACAACAAAATCCTAAGGAATGCATAACTGACATCATTTCTAGAGGATTGTGTACTCTCCGCATATCAGTAGCATTATGTGCCAAGTTCCTAACGGAGTTCCCTGCAGCAAGTATAAGGAGACCCCATGGAACATGCATAGTAGCCAAATGTTGAGATTTTCTCAGGACATTCCCTGTTCGCTCTCAGGATTCTGTCCAGCATATAAAAATCTGCCCTGGGGGGTGGGCTTCTCATTCTGTGTGGGAATCAAACATTGTCTTATGTATTTTTTATGTGTATATATTTTATATATTCTCTATTCTATATATGTATATTTTTGTTGCGTATTGCGGCTGAGACTCCTGCATTTTACACAAAACAGCTGAATAAAGAAACAATATGTCTCTATCTTTATTAAGTGAACTGGCACTTCTGAATTACTTTCAGTTTACAGGTGAATTTGGATAAATGAAAATGTAATGTTTTGTGCATACTGTGTGCAAGTTCATTAGAGCAGTTTTTGCATCACTGTCCCTAGGTGTTTATCCTTTAGTTGCCATCTCAGCCATGTTTTCCTGGACACTTATGCGTTATACATGCTGAAGGGTGTGCAGGGGGAAACATGCATTGCTCTTCTGGACAGCACTATTCATTTTCATCCCTGCGCACCCTGCAGCATGTGTAATTCATAGCTGTCCTGGAAAACATGGCTGAGGGGGCAACCCTAGTTTAACCCTTACAAATTGTTAAATACATAGGTAAAGCTCCGCTTGGCAGCTGAAAGCCTTGCAACACCTGATCATGATCGAGCTGGTGATTGGTTGGGCTCCTGATTGGCTACTGATGTGAGTGAGGAATACTATTTTCTCCTCTTGGATATATTCCCCCATTTCAAAGTTCAGAATGATTACAGAATGCGATCCTGAGAGGAGATCTTGTGCAGTGCAGTATATCCTTGTGGGGGGTTTTTCTTTTTCTTTTTTTTTTCTCTGTTGTTTGTTTGTTTGTTTTGTTTTTTTACTGTTAAGGAGGAAAAACAGATGAAAATATTTCAAGTCTATGCAGATGTAACATAAGTACGTTCTAAGGATATTTAGAGACGATAAGTATATGATTTTTTTTTATGGCCATACCTGACTCAGTCTTAGGTTTAGAGTATCCTGGTTCATAGTACACTAGAGCAGGGGTCGCCAACCTTTTGGGACCTCAGGGACCACTAAACTCACAATTTTGAATCCCATGGACCACTAACATGAATTATATATATATATATATATATATATATATATATATATACACTGCTCAAAAAAATAAAGGGAACACTTAAACAACACAATGTATCTCCAAGTCAATCACACTTCTGTGAAATCAAACTGTCCACTTAGGAAGCAACACTGAGTGACAATCAATTTCACATGCTGTTGTGCAAATGGGATAGACAACAGGTGGAAATTATAGGCAATTAGCAAGACACCCCCAATAAAGGAGTGGTTCTGCAGGTGGTGACCACAGACCACTTCTCAGTTCCTATGCTTTCTGGCTGATGTTATGGTCACTTTTGAATGCTGGTGGTGCTTGCACTCTAGTGGTAGCATGAGACGGAGTCTACAACCCACACAAGTGGCTCAGGTAGTGCAGCTCATCCAGGATGGCACATCAGTGCGAGCTGTGGCAAGAAGGATTGCTGTGTCTGTCAGCGTAGTGTCCAGAGCATGGAGGCGCTACCAGGAGACAGGCCAGTACATCAGGAGACATGGAGGAGGCCGTAGGAGGGCAACAACCCAGCAGCAGGACCGCTACCTCCGCCTTTGTGCAAGGAGGAACAGGAGGAGCACTGCCAGAGCCCTGCAAAATGACCTCCAGCAGGCCACAAATGTGCATGTGTCTGCTCAAACGGTCAGAAACAGACTCCATGAGGGTGGTATGAAGACCCAACGTCAACAGGTGGGGGTTGTGCTTACAGTCCAACACCGTGCAGGACGTTTGACATTTGCCAGAGAACACCAAGATTGGCAAATTCGCCACTGGCGCCCTGTGCTCTTCACAGATGAAAGCAGGGGCACACTGAGCACATTTGACAGACGTGACAGTCTGGAGACGCCGTGGAGAACGTTCTGCGGCCTGCAACATCCTCCAGCATGGCCAGTTTGGCAGTGGGTCAGTAATGGTGTGGGGTGGCATTTCTTTGAGGGGCCGAACAGCCCTCCATGTGCTCGCCAGAGGTAGCCTGACTGCCATTAGGTATCAAGATGAGATCCTCAGACCCCTTGTGAGACCATATGCTGGTGCGGTTGGCCCTGGGTTCCTCCTAATGCAAGACAATGCTAGACCTCATGTGGCTGGAGTGTGTCAGCAGTTCCTGCAAGACGAAGGCATTGATGCTATGGACTGGCCCTCCCGTTCCCCAGACCTGAATCCAATTGAGCACATCTGGGACATCATGTCTCGCTCCATCCACCAACTTCACTTTGCACCACAGACTGTCCAGGAGTTGGTGGATGCTTTAGTCCAGGTCTGGGAGGAGATCCCTCAGGAGACCATCCGCCACCTCATCAGGAGCATGCACAGGCGTTGTAGGGAGGTCATACAGGCACGTGGAGGCCACACACACTACTGAGCCTCATTTTGACTTGTTTTAAGGACATTACATCAAAGTTGGATCTGCCTGTAGTGTGTTTTTCCACTTTAATTTTGAGTGTGACTCCAAATCCAGACCTCCATGGGTTGAAAATTTTGATTTCCATTTTTTAATTTTTGTGTGATTTTGTTGTCAGCACATTCAACTATGTAAAGAACAAAGTATTTAATTAGAATATTTTATTCATTCAGATCTAGGATGTGTTATTTTAGTGTTCCCTTTATTTTTTTGAGCAGTGTATATATATATATATATATATATACATACTGTGTATATATATATATATATATATATATATATATATACACACATACTGTACATAACTAGTATAACCATAGCTAAGTTTACATTATGTATATATTTACACATTTTTAAGAATTATTTTTTGGAATTAACTAATTGAATGACAGAACTGAGAGAATACTTCCAAATGACAGATGAAAGGTGAGTGCCAACGTTTAAGCTGGAAACAGAGGCAGAAAGTGGGAAAAAAGAATAATGTTTAAAAGGACCTCAAGACTTCTAAGTTACCTCCCCAGTTAGGAATTATTCAAAACTATTTATGATCATGGACAGACAATGGAGTCATAAATTAAGTTTATATCAGAAAGCTCTCAATATAGAAGTGAGCTAACCACGACTGATGTTATTGGCAATTACTATAATACTGGTGGGATATGGCTGATCTGCTGGATGGCAATTACTGGAATTCAGGTGGAATAAAATTATTAGAATGAAAAATAATTAATATTTAATTAAAAAAAAAGAAGATGGAGGGGTGGAAGACAAACAGTGATGTAAGTCCATCTGAAGGAGTTAGGAAAACTACTACAAAGAGACCGGTAAAGGGAAGAAAATAAATTAAATATAAGAGAGATATTTTTTTAAGATTTATTTTATATATATATATATATATATATATATATATATATATATATATATTTCTCTTGTTAAGTGTATCCAGTCCACGGATCATCCATTACTTATGGGATATTCTCCTTCCCAACAGGAAGTTGCAAGAGGATCACCCAAGCAGAGCTGCTATATAGCTCCTCCCCTCACATGTCATACCCAGTCATTCTCTTGCAAGCCTCAACCAAGATGGAGGTCGTGAGAGGAGTGTGTGGTGTTTTATACTTAATTATTTCTTCAATCAAAAGTTTGTTATTTTTAAATGGCACCGAAGTGTGCTGTTTATCTCAGGCAGTATTTGGAAGAAGAATCTGCCTGCGTTTTTCTATGATCTTAGCAGAAGTAACTAAGATCCATTTGCTGTTCTCACACATTCTGAGGAGTGAGGTACTTCAGAGGGGGAATGGCGTGCAGTTTTTCCTGCAAATAAGGTATGTGCAGTAAAATATTTTTCTAAGGAATGGAATTGACTAAGAAAATACTGCTGATACCGAAGTAATGTAAGTAAAGCCTTTAATGCAGTGATAGCGACTGGTATAAGGCTTATTAATAGAGAGACATACTCTCATAAAAATGTGTTTTAAAACGTTTGCTGGCATGTTTAATCGTTTTTTAACGTACATTGGTGATAAAACTGTAATGTTAGTATAGCCTTAAATGCAGTGAAAGCGACTGGTATCAGGCTGATTAATAGAGATACATACTCTTATAAAAATGTGTTTTAAAACGTTTGCTGGCATGTTTAATCGTTTTTTGACATATGTTTGGTGATAAAACTTATTGGGGTCTAATTTCTCCACATGGCTGGCTTAAATTCTGCATAGAAACAGTTAACTGAGGCTTCTCACTGTTGTAATATGAGTGGGAGGGGCCTAATTTAGCGCTTTTTTGCGCAGTTAAAATTACAAAATGAATCATCCAGATTCCCTCAGCAGTCCCATGATTACTACAGGACATCTCTAAAGGGCTAAAAAGACTTCCAAAATCGTTTATAGGGAAGGTAATCCACAGCTCAGCTGTGGCAGTTTTGTTGTATCTGTTTAAAATTGTCTATGTCGTTTTTTGATCTGTTTTTTTTGCATTAAGGGGTTAATCATCCATTTGCAAGTGGGTGCAATGCTCTGTTACCTTATTACATATACTGTAAACATTTCGTTTGATTTACTGCCTTTTTTCACTGTTTTTCAAATTTTGACAAAATTTGTTTCTCTTAAAGGCACAGTAACGTTTTTTATATTTGCTTGTTAACCTGATTTAAAGTGTTTTCCAAGATTACTAGTCTCATTATTAGTATGTTCTAACATGTCTGACATAGAGGAAGCTCTGTGTTCATTATGTTTAAAAGCCATGGTGGAACCCCATCTTAGAATGTGTACCAGATGTACTGATTTCATTTTAACTATAAAGATAATTTTTTGTCTTTAAAAACATTATCATCAGAGGATTCTGTCGAGGGGGAAGTTATGCCAACTAACTCTCCCCACGTGTCAGACCCTTTGACTCCCACTTTAGGGACTCAAGCTCAAATGGCGCCAAGTACATCAAGGGCGCCCATAGCGTTTATTTTACCAGAGGATTCTGTCGAGGGGGAAGTTATGCCGACTAACTCTCCCCGCGTGCCAGATCCTTCGACTCCCGCTTCAGGGACTCACGCTCAAATGGCGCCAAGTACATAAAGGGCGCCCATAGCGTTTATTTTACAAGACATGGCAAAGGTTGTGAATAATACACTGGCAGCGGTATTAGTCACACTTCCTGAAATTAAAGGAAAGCAAGATAGCTCTGGGGGTAGTTACAGAGCATACAGACACTTTAAGAACCATGTCTGATACTGTCTCATAATATGCAGAAGCTGGGGAGCTTCGGTCTGTGGGTGATATTTTTGACTCAGGGAAGATGATTTAACCTGATTCTGATATTTCTACATTTAAAATTTATGCTTGAGAACCTCCACTTGTTGCTCAGGGAGGTTTTTAGCTGCTCTGATTGACTGTGTACAATCGCAGTGCCAGAGAAATTGTGTAGACTGGATAAATACTATGCAGTGCCGGTGTGTACTGATGTTTTTCCAATACCTAAAGAGGTTTACTAAAATTATTAATTAGGAATGGGATAGACCAGGTGTGCCGTTCTCTTCCCCTCCTATTTTTAGAAAAATGTTTCTAATAGTTGCCACCACACGGGACTTATGGCAGACAGTTCCTAAGGTGGAGAGAAGAGTTTCTACTAGCGTACCACTTCCCTGTCGAGGACAGTTGTGCTTTTTTAGATCCAATGGATAAAAAATTAGAGGGTTACCTTAAGAAAATGTTTATTCAACAAGGTTTTATCCTGCAGCCCCTTGCATGCATTGCTTTTGTCACTGCTGCTGCGGCGTTCTGGTTTGAGTCTCTGGATGAGGCTTTACAGGTAGCGACTCCATTGGATGAATACTTGACAAGCTTAGAGCACTTAAGCTAGCCAATTCCTTTGTTTCTGATGCCTTTTTTTTTTTTTTTACTAAACTAACGGCTAAGAATTCTGTTTTTACTATGCTGGCGCGCACAGCGCTATGGCTTATATTATGGTCAGCTGTCGTGAATTTACTAAATAAGCTACTTAACTTCCCTTCAAGGGGCAGACCCTATTCGGCCCTGGTTTGAAGGAGATTATTGCTAATATCACTGGAGGAAAAGGTAATGCCCTTCCTCAGGACAGGTCCAAATCAAGGGCCAGAAAGTCTAAATTTCGTGCCTTTCGAAACTTCAAGGCAGGCGTGGCATCAATTTCCTCTAAGGCAAATCAAGAGGGAACTTTTGCTCAGTCCAAGACGGTCTGGTGACAACCGGACCTGGAACAAAGATAAGCAGGCCAAGGAGCCTGCTGCTGCCTCTAAGACATCATGTAGAACGGCTCCCTATCCGGTAACGGATCCTGTAGGGGGCAGACTTTCATTTTTCGCCCAGGCGTGGGCGAGAGAGAGAGGCCCAGGATCCCTGGGCATTGGAAATTATATCCCAGAGATATCTTCTGGATTTCAAAGCTTTTCCCCCCAAATAAAGGGGAGATTTCACCTTTCACAATTATCTGCAAACCGAATAAAGAAAGAGGCATTCTTACACTGTGTACGAGAACCATCCAGTTCCAGGGGAGGAACAAGAATAGAATTTTTACTCAAATCTGTTTGTGGTTCCCAAGGAGAGGGAACCTTCAGATCTATTTTGGATCTAAAGATCTTAGTCAAATTCCTTAGAATTCCATCATTTAAGTTGGAAACTATTCATACCATCTTAACAATGATCCAGGAGAGTCAATAGAGGACTACAATGGATTTGAAGGATGCTTATCCTCACATTACGATGCATAAAGATCACCATCATTTTTCATGTTTGCCTTTCTAGACAGGCATTACCAGTTTGTAGCTCTTTCCTTTGGGTTAACTACAGTCCAAGAATCTTTATGGAGGTTCTGGGGTCGCTTTGGCGGTCCTTAGGCCGCGGGGCATAAAAATGGCCCCTTATTTAGACGACATCCTGATACAGGCGTCAAACATCCAAGTTGCCAAGTCTCATACGGACGTTTGAAATTTGATACTTTGCTTCTTCGGAGGCTGTTTTTGGGAGAAAGGTTTTTTTTTTACAGGCAGTGGTCACTTCCGTTTAAGTACCTGCCTTGTCCCTCCCATCATCCGTGTACTTTAGCTTTGGTATTGGTATCCCATAAGTAATGGATGATCCGTGGACTGGATACACTTAACAAGAGAAAACATAATTTATGCTTACCTGATAAATTTATTTCTCTTGTAGTGTATCCAGTCCACGGCCCGCCCTGTCCTTTTAAGGCAGGTCTAAATTTTAATTAAACTACAGTCACCACTGCACCCTATGGTTTCTCCTTTCTTGTCTTGTTTCGGTCGAATGACTGGATATGACATGTGAGGGGAGGAGCTATATAGCAGCTCTGCTTGGGTGATCCTCTTGCAACTTCCTGTTGGGAAGGAGAATATCCCATAAGTAATGGATGATCCGTGGACTGGATACACTACAAGAGAAATAAATTTATCAGGTAAGCATAAATTATGTTATACTTTAATTCCACTATTTCAAGCTAAGACTGTACCAACCTCTGCTGGCTTTAGAATGGAAGCATCTTCCTCTGAGCACCGTGCCGAACAGGAGGAGTTAGAAATACAATCTAGCTACGCAAGTTGCGCAGTACTACGCAGCGTGCATAGGTAGATTGTAATTTAACTCCTCCTCCATAATTTTTTTTATTGATGTCCAGCCAGGCACTGTAGGGAGTTGTGGCGCAACGGGGTGACACCATCAGATTAATCTCTGCTTGATGGAGTTAAGGACCACCAACATCTTCTCGTGGACCAACACGGACCACTGGTTGGCGACCGCTGCACTAGAGTATAAATGCAACCACTGTTTGCTGTGGTTTTTGTTAATCTCTTAGGCTGAGATAGTGTGCACAATCTGTTTTGCAAGAACTGTCGGAAAGGAAGTCAGATACGATGGACAAACTGATTATCTTCTTTTTTGTCTTCATATTCTGGCCCAATGATGTTTGTATTTTCCATGTTTATGTTATGGAATAATGTATGGCAGAGACAATAAATGGAGTCTTTATCCTTTCTGTTGTGACTTATGATTGTATAACTATGTCAAGGAAATAAAAAAAGAGAATGTAATTTTTGCATTTACTAACACTAGGCAACAAATTAGAACGTCATTTTTGCAATAGCATATGTCTCAAAAAGGCAGTTGTGTAGTTAAGGATGTTCTCATTCATCAAAAGTGGGAGGTTCCTAATCATGTGGGGAATTGGTTATTAATGTGAGGCGGAGGCAGGTTGGTGTGTCCTAATCGATTTGCTTTCATGTAGTTGTATTTTGTCTCAGGTTAACATGTTTATGCTTGAGATTAAAGGTTACATTCACAAAAAATAGGCTGTGGCCCTTATTCTGCCAAAAAGTAATTTCTGTTGTTTAGAGGAGTGGGGGAGTCATTTGGTAAAAGTGGCACTGCCTAGGTCAGATCAGTTGACCTGTTCTCAGTTCTCTTGAAGCATTTTCTGCTGAGAAAACACATTCCCGTTCTTTTACTCTCACTTTTCTATTGATGATGAAAAATATTTAGATAATTTATATATAAGAGAGAGAGAGAGAGACAGTAAACAAAACTGCGGCTTAGTATAAATATACAATTTCTTATGCAGTTTGTCAGCCTTTCAACAAGAGGAGCATTTTTAGACCTAGGATATAATGAGGATTTAATGCTAAGTGATTGACAGTTTGGAGACATGGGAATGCCATGTAAGGAATGCCGCAGGAAGCGTAAAAAAAAGTGTGTTTATTTTTTGGATGATATCAGGTTTCAGTGGTTAAGAACCTTTAAAAAGCGCTATGGCTTATATTATGGTCAGCTGTCGTGACTTTACTAAATAAGCTACTTAACTTCCCTTCAAGGGGCAGACCCTATTCGGCCCTGGTTTGAAGGAGATTATTGCTAATATCACTGGAGGAAAAGGTAATGCCCTTCCTCAGGACAGGTCCAAATCAAGGGCCAGAAAGTCTAAATTTCGTGCCTTTCGAAACTTCAAGGCAGGCGTGGCATCAATTTCCTCTAAGGCAAATCAAGAGGGAACTTTTGCTCAGTCCAAGACGGTCTGGTGACAACCGGACCTGGAACAAAGATAAGCAGGCCAAGGAGCCTGCTGCTGCCTCTAAGACATCATGTAGAACGGCTCCCTATCCGGTAACGGATCCTGTAGGGGGCAGACTTTCATTTTTCGCCCAGGCGTGGGCGAGAGAGAGAGGCCCAGGATCCCTGGGCATTGGAAATTATATCCCAGAGATATCTTCTGGATTTCAAAGCTTTTCCCCCCAAATAAAGGGGAGATTTCACCTTTCACAATTATCTGCAAACCGAATAAAGAAAGAGGCATTCTTACACTGTGTACGAGAACCATCCAGTTCCAGGGGAGGAACAAGAATAGAATTTTTACTCAAATCTGTTTGTGGTTCCCAAGGAGAGGGAACCTTCAGATCTATTTTGGATCTAAAGATCTTAGTCAAATTCCTTAGAATTCCATCATTTAAGTTGGAAACTATTCATACCATCTTAACAATGATCCAGGAGAGTCAATAGAGGACTACAATGGATTTGAAGGATGCTTATCCTCACATTACGATGCATAAAGATCACCATCGTTTTTCATGTTTGCCTTTCTAGACAGGCATTACCAGTTTGTAGCTCTTTCCTTTGGGTTAACTACAGTCCAAGAATCTTTATGGAGGTTCTGGGGTCGCTTTGGCGGTCCTTAGGCCGCGGGGCATAAAAATGGCCCCTTATTTAGATGACATCCTGATACAGGCGTCAAACATCCAAGTTGCCAAGTCTCATACGGACGTAGTACTGGCATTTCTGAGATCGCATGGGTGGAAAGTGAAATCTCTAGTCATTCTACTAGAGATTTACGAGACGGAGTCTTGGTCTGCGCCTCATACTTTTTCAAATTTAACAAATTTGATACTTTGCTTCTTCGGAGGCTATTTTTGGGAGAAAGGGTTTTTTTACAGGCAGTGGTCACTTCCGTTTAAGTACCTGCCTTGTCCCTCCCATCATCCGTGTACTTTAGCTTTGGTATTGGTATCCCATAAGTAATGGATGATCCGTGGACTGGATACACTTAACAAGAGAAAACATAATTTATGCTTACCTGATAAATTTATTTCTCTTGTAGTGTATCCAGTCCACGGCCCGCCCTGTCCTTTTAAGGCAGGTCTAAATTTTAATTAAACTACAGTCACCACTGCACCCTATGGTTTCTCCTTTCTTGTCTTGTTTCGGTCGAATGACTGGATATAACATGTGAGGGGAGGAGCTATATAGCAGCTCTGCTTGGGTGATCCTCTTGCAACTTCCTGTTGGGAAGGAGAATATCCCATAAGTAATGGATGATCCGTGGACTGGATACACTACAAGAGAAATAAATGTATCAGGTAAGCATAAATTATGTTATACTTTAATTCCACTATTTCAAGCTAAGACTGTACCAACCTCTGCTGGCTTTAGAATGGAAGCATCTTCCTCTGAGCACCGTGCCGAACAGGAGGAGTTAGAAATACAATCTAGCTACGCAAGTTGCGCAGTACTACGCAGCGTGCATAGGTAGATTGTAATTTAACTCCTCCTCCATAATTTTTTTTATTGATGTCCAGCCAGGCACTGTAGGGAGTTGTGGCGCAACGGGGTGACACCATCAGATTAATCTCTGCTTGATGGAGTTAAGGACCACCAACATCTTCTCGTGGACCAACACGGACCACTGGTTGGCGACCGCTGCACTAGAGTATAAATGCAACCACTGTTTGCTGTGGTTTTTGTTAATCTCTTAGGCTGAGATAGTGTGCACAATCTGTTTTGCAAGAACTGTCGGAAAGGAAGTCGGATACGATGGACAAACTGATTATCTTCTTTTTTGTCTTCATATTCTGGCCCAATGATGTTTGTATTTTCCATGTTTATGTTATGGAATAATGTATGGCAGAGACAATAAATGGAGTCTTTATCCTTTCTGTTGTGACTTATGATTGTATAACTATGACAAGGAAATAAAAAAAGGGAATGTAATTTTTGCATTTACTAACACTAGGTAACAAATTAGAACGTCATTTTTGCAATAGCATATGTCTCAAAAAGGCAGTTGTGTAGTTAAGGATGTTCTCATTCATCAAAAGTGGGAGGTTCCTAATCATGTGGGGAATTGGTTATTAATGTGAGGCGGAGGCAGGTTGGTGTGTCCTAATCGATTTGCTTTCATGTAGTTGTATTTTGTCTCAGGTTAACATGTTTATGCTTGAGATTAAAGGTTACATTCACAAAAAATAGGCTGTGGCCCTTATTCTGCCAAAAAGTAATTTCTGTTGTTTAGAGGAGTGGGGGAGTCATTTGGTAAAAGTGGCACTGCCTAGGTCAGATCAGTTGACCTGTTCTCAGTTCTCTTGAAACATTTTCTGCTGAGAAAACACATTCCCGTTCTTTTACTCTCACTTTTCTATTGATGATGAAAAATATTTAGATAATTTATATATAAGAGAGAGAGAGAGACAGTAAACAAAACTGCGGCTTAGTATAAATATACAATTTCTTATGCAGTTTGTCAGCCTTTCAACAAGAGGAGCATTTTTAGACCTAGGATATAATGAGGATTTAATGCTAAGTGATTGACAGTTTGGAGACATGGGAATGCCATGTAAGGAATGCCGCAGGAAGCGTAAAAAAAAGTGTGTTTATTTTTTGGATGATATCAGGTTTCAGTGGTTAAGAACCTTTAAAAAGCGCTATGGCTTATATTATGGTCAGCTGTCGTGACTTTACTAAATAAGCTACTTAACTTCCCTTCAAGGGGCAGACCCTATTCGGCCCTGGTTTGAAGGAGATTATTGCTAATATCACTGGAGGAAAAGGTAATGCCCTTCCTCAGGACAGGTCCAAATCAAGGGCCAGAAAGTCTAAATTTCGTGCCTTTCGAAACTTCAAGGCAGGCGTGGCATCAATTTCCTCTAAGGCAAATCAAGAGGGAACTTTTGCTCAGTCCAAGACGGTCTGGTGACAACCGGACCTGGAACAAAGATAAGCAGGCCAAGGAGCCTGCTGCTGCCTCTAAGACATCATGTGGAACGGCTCCCTATCCGGTAACTGATCCTGTATGGGGCAGACTTTCATTTTTCGCCCAGGCGTGGGCGAGAGAGAGAGGCCCAGGATCCCTGGGCATTGGAAATTATATCCCAGAGATATCTTCTGGATTTCAAAGCTTTTCCCCCCAAATAAAGGGGAGATTTCACCTTTCACAATTATCTGCAAACCGAATAAAGAAAGAGGCATTCTTACACTGTGTACGAGAACCATCCAGTTCCAGGGGAGGAACAAGAATAGAATTTTTACTCAAATCTGTTTGTGGTTCCCAAGGAGAGGGAACCTTCAGATCTATTTTGGATCTAAAGATCTTAGTCAAATTCCTTAGAATTCCATCATTTAAGTTGGAAACTATTCATACCATCTTAACTATGATCCAGGAGAGTCAATAGAGGACTACAATGGATTTGAAGGATGCTTATCCTCACATTACGATGCATAAAGATCACCATCGTTTTTCATGTTTGCCTTTCTAGACAGGCATTACCAGTTTGTAGCTCTTTCCTTTGGGTTAACTACAGTCCAAGAATCTTTATGGAGGTTCTGGGGTCGCTTTGGCGGTCCTTAGGCCGCGGGGCATAAAAATGGCCCCTTATTTAGATGACATCCTGATACAGGCGTCAAACATCCAAGTTGCCAAGTCTCATACGGACGTAGTACTGGCATTTCTGAGATCGCATGGGTGGAAAGTGAAATCTCTAGTCATTCTACTAGAGATTTACGAGACGGAGTCTTGGTCTGCGCCTCATACTTTTTCAAATTTAACAAATTTGATACTTTGCTTCTTCGGAGGCTATTTTTGGGAGAAAGGGTTTTTTTACAGGCAGTGGTCACTTCCGTTTAAGTACCTGCCTTGTCCCTCCCATCATCCGTGTACTTTAGCTTTGGTATTGGTATCCCATAAGTAATGGATGATCCGTGGACTGGATACACTTAACAAGAGAAAACATAATTTATGCTTACCTGATAAATTTATTTCTCTTGTAGTGTATCCAGTCCACGGCCCGCCCTGTCCTTTTAAGGCAGGTCTAAATTTTAATTAAACTACAGTCACCACTGCACCCTATGGTTTCTCCTTTCTTGTCTTGTTTCGGTCGAATGACTGGATATGACATGTGAGGGGAGGAGCTATATAGCAGCTCTGCTTGGGTGATCCTCTTGCAACTTCCTGTTGGGAAGGAGAATATCCCATAAGTAATGGATGATCCGTGGACTGGATACACTACAAGAGAAATAAATGTATCAGGTAAGCATAAATTATGTTATACTTTAATTCCACTATTTCAAGCTAAGACTGTACCAACCTCTGCTGGCTTTAGAATGGAAGCATCTTCCTCTGAGCACCGTGCCGAACAGGAGGAGTTAGAAATACAATCTAGCTACGCAAGTTGCGCAGTACTACGCAGCGTGCATAGGTAGATTGTAATTTAACTCCTCCTCCATAATTTTTTTTATTGATGTCCAGCCAGGCACTGTAGGGAGTTGTGGCGCAACGGGGTGACACCATCAGATTAATCTCTGCTTGATGGAGTTAAGGACCACCAACATCTTCTCGTGGACCAACACGGACCACTGGTTGGCGACCGCTGCACTAGAGTATAAATGCAACCACTGTTTGCTGTGGTTTTTGTTAATCTCTTAGGCTGAGATAGTGTGCACAATCTGTTTTGCAAGAACTGTCGGAAAGGAAGTCAGATACGATGGACAAACTGATTATCTTCTTTTTTGTCTTCATATTCTGGCCCAATGATGTTTGTATTTTCCATGTTTATGTTATGGAATAATGTATGGCAGAGACAATAAATGGAGTCTTTATCCTTTCTGTTGTGACTTATGATTGTATAACTATGACAAGGAAATAAAAAAAGGGAATGTAATTTTTGCATTTACTAACACTAGTAACAAATTAGAACGTCATTTTTGCAATAGCATATGTCTCAAAAAGGCAGTTGTGTAGTTAAGGATGTTCTCATTCATCAAAAGTGGGAGGTTCCTAATCATGTGGGGAATTGGTTATTAATGTGAGGCGGAGGCAGGTTGGTGTGTCCTAATCGATTTGCTTTCATGTAGTTGTATTTTGTCTCAGGTTAACATGTTTATGCTTGAGATTAAAGGTTACATTCACAAAAAATAGGCTGTGGCCCTTATTCTGCCAAAAAGTAATTTCTGTTGTTTAGAGGAGTGGGGGAGTCATTTGGTAAAAGTGGCACTGCCTAGGTCAGATCAGTTGACCTGTTCTCAGTTCTCTTGAAACATTTTCTGCTGAGAAAACACATTCCCGTTCTTTTACTCTCACTTTTCTATTGATGATGAAAAATATTTAGATAATTTATATATAAGAGAGAGAGAGAGAGAGACAGTAAACAAAACTGCGGCTTAGTATAAATATACAATTTCTTATGCAGTTTGTCAGCCTTTCAACAAGAGGAGCATTTTTAGACCTAGGATATAATGAGGATTTAATGCTAAGTGATTGACAGTTTGGAGACATGGGAATGCCATGTAAGGAATGCCGCAGGAAGCGTAAAAAAAAGTGTGTTTATTTTTTGGATGATATCAGGTTTCAGTGGTTAAGAACCTTTAAAAATCGCTTGGGAGTTGCAGAGACTATTAACCCCATTCACTGCCAGATGTCTAGCAATGCTTATTGGGAAATTTAAGAGAAGATTTAGTAATAAAATATCATATATCCAGGAGGTTTATCCAGCTCCTTGACTTTTATTACTCGTAGGATACAAGAACAATGCAGACATTCTAGACACAAAATTACCCAAGTTCTTAATTCTACTGCTATGCCGAACCTACCTACATTATAGTACATTGCAGTACAGAAATATCAGACTGTTGGAGCACGTACATTACATCCTCATGGAGAGTATTAGATGGTGACTGAAAGGAATATGATCATCTAAATAAAAATTTGTTTACTTCTACAATAAAATGTTTCACTATGTTTTACAGTGTTTCTGTATTTTTCTTTTCTTTAATGTTTTATTAGATGTCCTTGCACTGTATAAACTAATCTTTTTCTGTGAATTAGCTCTGTTAGCCAATACTTAGTAGAGTCCTGGGACCTAGCTGTATACAATCAGGCACTTCCTGTTAATGTCAAACTACATTAAAATAACATTTACTACTTTACCTCTTTTCATGAACTTTTTTCATATACATGATAAAAAAAAATCTTTAATAATAGGTCCCTTTAAGCAAAACACGGACTATATCCCTTTAAGCTAAATTTGGTTTAATTTATTTAGACAATACATACTTACATACTAACATACATTAAATGAGAAATGTTTAAAGGGACATGGAACCCAACATTTTTCTTTTTTTCGTTATTAAGATAGAGCATAAAAGTTCAAACAACTTTCCAATTTACTTCTATTTTCAATTTTGCTTCATTCTCTTAGTATCAGTTGTTGAAGGAGCAAAAATGCACTACTGGGCGCTAGCTGAACACATAGGGACATGAAATGCAAAGTAAATGTTCATGATTCAAATAGAGCAGGCAATTGTAAACAACTTTCAAATTTACTTCTAATATGTAATTTGCCTTTTTCTCTTTGTATCCTTTGTTGAAAAGAATACCTAAGTTGGTTCAGAAACAGCAGTGAAGGAGTTAACTGCTGATTGATGGCTGCACATACATGCCTCTTGTTATTGGCTCATCCAATATGTTAAGCTAGCTTCCTGTAGTGAAATCCTGCTACTTCAACAAAGGATATTAAGAGAGTGAAGCAAATCTGATAATAGAAGTAAATTGGAAAGTTGTTAATAATGTTATGCTCTCTGAATCGTGTAAAAAATTAAAATAAGGACTTCCAGTTGGGCGGGCTTAGCAGCAACAGTACTTGGAAAGAGCTCCGCTCAGAATATGAGTTAAACTTATAATTTTCCAATATCTGCTGATTTTTAGCTGTTTTGAGCTGCCCAGCTTATATCTTGCCAATACGGCTGCCAGATAGTGGTTATTCGGGTTTGGATCGCTGCTTTTGAGAGTTGGAGACCGATCATCAAGTTTCCCCCACCGGAAGCAAAGACACAAAGGGGGATATTTATCAAAGGTCTGGCGGACCTGATCCGACAGTGTGGATCAGGTCTGCCAGACCTCGCTGAATGCGGAGAGCAATACGCTCTCCGTATTCAGCATTGCACCAGCAGCTCTTGTGAGCTGCTGGTGCAACGCTGCCCCCTACAGATTTGCGGCCAATCAGCAGGGAGGTGTCAATCAACCCGATCGTACTCGATCAGATTGATTTTCGGCGATGTGTGTCCGCCTGCTCAGAGCATGCGGACAGGGTTATGGAGCAGCGGTCTTTAGACCGCTGCTTCATAACTGACGTTTCTGGCGAGTCTTAAGACTCACCAGAAACACGGGCCCTCAAGCTCCATCAGGAGCTTGATAAATTGGCCCCAAAGAGTTCAGGTCAAGCTGACGAAACACGCAAGTACTCACAATACTGGTAGCCTACTGCGATCTAAACTAGTGACTAAACACTTTGGGACCAGTATAGTACCATAGCACTTCGGACTGGCTGCATAGATAAGCTGAGATAGTTGGCGTGAACCTACCCGCATGGCAGCGGCCATCTTGGCTAATTGAGGTGTCGCATCTTGAAAAAGTGTACCTAACCAAAAGACTCAATCCACTGACTTGAGATCTTCTACTAGAACGGCATACAAAGCACACCTTAGAAGAAGAGGGATGTCATCACAGAGTGACCCACGGAATCGGTGACAGGAGCGGCGTAACAAGAGATTACTCATCTAGATCGGTGCCATACTGCACTAACGACTCAAAGTGTTTTTTTTTTACCTTTTCAAGCTGCAAAAGGGACGCAGTGAAGGAAGTTAGAGACTTCAGCGAGTGCTTCAGAATCTCCCTCTGCTAATTACTTCTTTGCCATACCTCAAAGGAGACCAGGAGACGTGGGAAGACACTGCTCAGACTGCAGAACTTGCCAAGCATAGTATATCTATGGGACACTTGAGCTAATATTCTATTTTTATAACCCTGGTTGGTAAGCATATTGTGCCAATTTGTAATGGGCTAATTGTTAAGTAAATATTCTAATATCTGACATATCTTTTTGTGTATTGTAAAGGTTCTGTATTGTCACCCAATCACATAACATTCAGTGCACACTTTTATTTCTTCTGTTAAGTGTGATCAGTCCACGGGTCATCATTACTTGTGGGATATTAACTGCTCCCCTACAGGAAGTGCAAGAGGATTCACCCAGCAGAGTTGCTATATAGCTCCTCCCCTCTACGTCACCTCCAGTCATTCTCTTGCACCCAACGACTAGATAGGATGTGTGAGAGGACTATGGTGATATATTTAGTTTTTATATCTTCAATCAAAAGTTTGTTATTTTATAATAGCACCGGAGTGTGTTATTCCTTCTCTGGTAGAATTTGAAGAAGAATCTACCTGAGTTTTTCTATGATTTTAGCCGGAGTAGTTAAGATCATATTGCTGTTTCTCGGCCATCTGAGGAGAGGTAAACTTCAGATCAGGGGACAGCAGGCAGATTAATCTGCAAAGAGGTATGTAGCAGTTTATTATTTTCTGACATGGAATTGATGAGAAAATCCTGCCATACCCTTATAATGTAAACTCAGCCTTGAATGCAGTAGATGTAGCTGATATCAGGCTGTCATGTATGTATATTTTACACTTCAGTTTTCTGGGAAATGGTACTTCTCTGGCTTTTAAACTGTATACATAGACTTAACCTATTTTGCAGGGACTTGCAATAGGTTTTAAATGACAATTAATTATTGAGGTAAAACGTTTTTTTGCTGGCATGTAAAAACGTTTTTTTCTCTGAGGTACTGGGTGAAAAAATGTTTTGGGCACTTTTTTTCCACTTGGCAATAGTTTTGATTTAAATTAGAGCAGTTCACTGATCCCTCTCACTGTTATGTGTGTGGGGGAGGGGCCATTTTGGTGCTTTCACTATGCATCAGAAAAACTCAGTCAGAGGTTCATTTTCTTCCTGCATGATCCGGTTCATCTCTACAGAGTTCAGGGATCTCAAGAGTCTTTTTTGAGGGAAGTAATCATTCACAGCAGAGCTGTGCTGAGGGTATTGACTGTGATATAAAAAACGTTTATTTGTGTATTTTTTTCTGCTGCCTGGGTTAGTTATCATTTGCTGAGGGGAACAATCCTTTGCTAAAACTGTATATTCTGACAAAGATTGATGCTATAACTTAATTATTTTATCTGTTATAATATTTTCTGTGCTTCTTAAAGGCACAGTTCGTTTTCATATTATTTGTAAATTACTTTGAAAAGTATTTCCAAGTTGCTGTTTATTTGCTAGTGTGTTAAACATGTCTGATTCAGAGGAATATCTCTGTGCTATATGTGTTAATGCCAAAGTGGAGCCCAATAGAAATTTATGTACTAAATGTATTGATGCTACTTTAAAAAATAGTCAATCTGTACAAATTGAACAAATTTCACCAAACAACGAGGGGAGAGTTATGCCGACTAACTCGCCTCACGTGTCAGTACCTGCATCTCCCGCTCAGTAGGTGCGTGATATTGTAGCGCCGAGTGCATCTGGGCGGCCATTACAAATCACATTACAAGATATGGCTACTGTTATGACTGAAGTTTTGGCTAAACTACCAGAACTAAGAGGTAAACGTGATCACTCTGGGATGAGAACAGAGTGCGCTGATAATGCAAGGGCCATGTCTGATACTGCGACACAGTTTGCAGAACGTGAAGACGGAGAGCTTCATTCTGTGGGTGACGGTTCTGATCCAAATAAACTGGACTCAGACATTTCAAATTTTAAATTTAAGCTTGAGAACCTCCGTGTGTTACTAGGGGAGGTATTAGCGGCTCTGAATGATTGTAACACAGTTGCAATCCCAGAAAAAATGTGTAGGTTGGATAAATATTTTGCGGTACCGACGAGTACTGACGTTTTTCCTATACCTAAGAGACTTACTGACATTGTTACTAAGGAGTGGGATAGACCCGGTGTGCCTTTCTCACCCCCTCCTATATTCAGAAAAATGTTTCCAATAGACGCCGCCACACGGGACTTATGGCAAATGGTCCCTAAGGTGGAGGGAGCAGTTTCTACTTTAGCTAAGCGTACCACTATCCCAGTGGAGGATAGCTGTGCTTTTTCAGATCCAATGGATAAAAAATTAGAGGGTTACCTTAAGAAAATGTTTGTTCAACAAGGGTTTATATTGCAACCTCTTGCATGTATTGCGCCTGTCACGGCTGCAGCAGCATTTTGGTTTGAGTCTCTGGAAGAGACACTTCAATCATCCACACTAGATGACATCACACACAAACTTAAATTCCTTAAGTTAGCTAATTCATTTATTTCAGATGCCGTAGTACATTTAACTAAACTTGCGGCTAAAAATTCAGGATTCGCCATTCAGGCACGCAGAGCTCTGTGGCTAAAATCCTGGTCAGCTGATGTTACGTCTAAATCTAAATTGCTTAATATTCCTTTCAAAGGGCAGACCTTATTCGGGCCCGGCTTGAAAGAGATTATTGATGACATTACAGGAGGTAAAGGTCATGCCCTGCCTCAGGACAAGGCCAAAGCCAAGGCTAGACAGTCCAATTTTCGTTCCTTTCGTAATTTCAAAGCAGGAGCAGCATCAACTTCCTCTGCACCAAAACAGGAAGGAGCTGTTGCTCGCTACAGACAAGGCTGGAAACCTAACCAGTCCTGGAACAGGGGCAAACAGGCCAGAAAACCTGCTGCTGCCCCTAAGACAGCATGAATTGAGGGCCCCCGATCCGGGACCGGATCTAGTGGGGGGCAGACTTTCCCTCTTCGCCCAGGCTTGGGCAAGAGATGTTCAGGATCCCTGGGCGTTAGAGATCATATCTCAGGGATACCTTCTGGACTTCAAATCCTCTCCCCCAAGAGGGAGATTTCATCTGTCAAGGTTGTCAACAAACCTAACAAAGAAGGAAGCGTTTCTACGCTGCGTACAAGATCTTTTATTAATGGGAGTGATCCATCCAGTTCCGTGGTTGGAACAAGGACAAGGGTTTTACTCAAATCTGTTTGTAGTTCCCAAAAAGAGGGAACCTTCAGGCCAATCTTGGATTTAAAGATCCTAAACAAATTCCTAAGAGTTCCATCGTTCAAGATGGAAACTATTCGAACAATTTTGCCCATGATCCAAGAGGGTCAGTACTTGACCACAGTGGATTTAAAGGATGCTTACCTTCACATACCGATTCACAGAAGTCATTACCGGTATCTAAGGTTTGCCTTTTTAGACAGGCATTACCAGTTTGTAGCTCTTCCATTCGGACTGGCTACGGCTCCAAGAATCTTCACAAAGGTTCTGGGCACTCTTCTGGCGGTACTAAGACCGCGAGGAATTTCAGTAGCTCCGTACTTAGACGACATACTGATACAAGCTTCAAGCTTTCAAACTGCCAAATCTCATACAGAGATAGTACTGGCATTTCTAAGGTCGCATGGATGGAAAGTGAACGAAGAGAAAAGTTCTCTCTTTCCACTCACAAGAGTTCCCTTCCTGGGGACTCTGATAGATTCTGTAGAAATGAAGATTTACCTGACAGAGGACAGGTTAACAAAACTTCAAAATGCATGCCGTGTCCTTCATTCCATTCAAGAGACCAGAAATTCTCTTCTATGGTGGCTTTATCGGCCACATCTGTCCAGGGGAATGCCATTCAGCAGGCCAGACTGGTCAATTGTAACAACAGACGCCAGCCTACTAGGTTGGGGCGCTGTCTGGAATTCTCTGAAGGCTCAGGGACTATGGAATCAGGAGGAGAGTCTTCTTCCAATAAACATTCTGGAATTGAGAGCAGTCCTCAATGCTCTTCTGGCTTGGCCCCAGTTAGCAACTCGGGGGTTCATCAGGTTCCAGTCGGACAACATCACGACTGTAGCTTATATCAACCATCAGGGAGGGTCAAGAAGCTCCCTAGCAATGATGGAAGTATCGAAGATAATTCGCTGGGCAGAGTCTCACTCTTGCCACCTGTCTGCAATCCACATCCCGGGAGTGGAGAACTGGGAGGCGGATTTCTTAAGTCGTCAGACTTTTCATCCGGGGGAGTGGGAACTTCATCCAGAGGTCTTTGCCCAAATACTTCCACGTTGGGGCAAACCAGAGATAGATCTCATGGCGTCTCGACAGAACGCCAAGCTTCCGCGCTACGGGTCCAGATCCAGGGATCCGGGAGCGGTCCTGATAGATGCCTTGACAGCACCATGGACCTTCAGGATGGCTTATGTGTTTCCACCTTTCCCGATGCTTCCTCGATTGATTGCCAGAATCAAACAGGAGAAAGCATCAGTGATTCTAATAGCGCCTGCATGGCCACGCAGGACTTGGTATACAGATCTGGTGGACATGTCATTCTGTCCACCTTGGTCGTTACCTCTGAAACAGGACCTTCTGATTCAGGGTCCTTTCAAACATCAAAATCTAACTTCTCTGAAGCTGACTGCTTGGAAATTGAACGCTTGATCTTATCAAAGCGTGGTTTTTCTGAGTCAGTTATTGATACCTTAATACAGGCTAGGAAGCCTGTCACCAGAAAGATTTACCATAAAATATGGCGTAAATACCTATATTGGTGCGAATCCAAAGGTTACTCTTGGAGTAAGGTTAGGATTCCTAGGATATTGTCTTTTCTACAAGAAGGTTTAGAAAAGGGGTTATCCGCTAGTTCCTTAAAGGGACAGATCTCAGCTCTGTCCATTCTGTTACACAAGCGTCTGTCAGAAGTTCCAGACGTTCAGGCTTTTTGTCAGGCTTTGGCCAGGATTAAACCTGTGTTTAAAGCTGTGGCTCCACCATGGAGTTTAAACCTTGTTCTTAACGTTTTACAGGGTGTTCCGTTTGAACCCCTTCATTCCATTGATATAAAGTTGTTATCTTGGAAAGTTCTATTTTTAATGGCTATTTCCTCGGCTCGAAGAGTCTCTGAGTTATCAGCCTTACATTGTGATTCTCCTTATTTGATTTTTCACTCGGATAAGGTAGTTCTGCGTACTAAGCCTGGGTTCTTACCTAAGGTAGTCACTAACAGGAATATCAATCAGGAGATTGTTGTTCCATCCTTGTGCCCAAATCCTTCTTCGAGGAAGGAACGTCTTTTGCACAATCTGGATGTAGTTCGTGCCCTTAAATTTTATTTACAGGCAACTAAAGATTTTCGACAAACGTCTTCCCTGTTTGTCGTTTACTCTGGTCAGAGGAGAGGTCAAAAAGCTTCTGCTACCTCTCTCTCTTTTTGGCTTCGTAGCATAATTCGTTTAGCTTATGAGACTGCTGGACAGCAGCCTCCTGAAAGAATTACAGCTCATTCCACTAGAGCTGTGGCTTCCACTTGGGCCTTTAAGAATGAGGCCTCTGTTGAACAGATTTGCAAGGCTGCAACTTGGTCTTCGCTTCATACTTTTTCCAAATTTTACAAATTTGACACTTTTGCTTCCTCGGAGGCTATTTTTGGGAGAAAGGTTCTTCAGGCAGTGGTTCCTTCTTTATAAAGAGCCTGCCTATCCCTCCCGTCATCCGTGTACTTTTGCTTTGGTATTGGTATCCCACAAGTAATGATGACCCGTGGACTGATCACACTTAACAGAAGAAAACATAATTTATGCTTACCTGATAAATTCCTTTCTTCTGTAGTGTGATCAGTCCACGGCCCGCCCTGTTTTTTAAGGCAGGTAAATATTTTTTAAATTATACTCCAGTCACCACTACACCCTTGGCTTCTCCTTTCTCGTTGGTCCTTGGTCGAATGACTGGAGGTGACGTAGAGGGGAGGAGCTATATAGCAACTCTGCTGGGTGAATCCTCTTGCACTTCCTGTAGGGGAGCAGTTAATATCCCACAAGTAATGATGACCCGTGGACTGATCACACTACAGAAGAAAGGAATTTATCAGGTAAGCATAAATTATGTTTTTTCCATACCTAGGAATAGTGACTAACAGGTTAATTTCTGTTATATGTACCTAAATAACTCTCTAAAGATTTACATAGTGGTATATGGATAAATTCCTCAAAGCTCATAATTAACATGTCACATAGAACTAAATCTGACAAATGACTAAAATCAGTCACTGAACCCACAGGGTAATCTTCAACCTCTGACACTACCCCTGAAAACGGGGACACAGAAACCCATCCCATTGTGAGACAAATCTCAGAGTTGTTTTTACCAAAAATGGATAATTTGCAGAAGGGTATTTAGGCTTTAACAGGGGATGTAAAACAATTTTCTGCCAGAGTAACTGAAGCAGAAAACAGAATATCTGAGCTAGATGATACTTGTATAGGTAAAAAATAAAGTAGAATGTCTTGAGAAATAAACCCTTCTTTTAAAAGAAAAATTGGATGACCTGGAGAACCGATCGAGGCACAATAACGTGCGTCTCCTCGGTTTGCCAGAAAACATCAAACAGACAGCTCTCATAAGATTTGTAGAAACTATTTTACCAGCACTACTAGGTCTGTCCACAGCTGAAATGGAGGGTAGTGTGGAAAGAGCTCACAGAGTAGGACCAGAGAGGGAGATAGCCAAGGGAGGAGAACGGCCCAGACCTGTAATGATTAAATTCCTACATTTTCAGGTCAAAGTCATAATTCTTAGAGCATACAGGAAGAACTCTTATGTTCTAAAAAATACTTGACTACTATTATTTCAGGATTATTCAGCCGATTTAATGAAAAGGCGTAGGGCGTTCTTCCCAATATGCATGACACTAAACAATGAAGGTACCCAGACCTTTTGGTTATACCCTGCCAAACTTAAAGGGACAGTTCACCCAAAAACTTTCTCCCCTTTAAATTATTCCCAATGATCCTTTTTACCTGCTAGAGTGTATTAAATTGGTTGCAAGTAGCTCCTTTACTCATATTTCAGCATTTGAAATATCTGATTTAGCTTGTGGTTTCCCAACCTATACTGAAAGTTTTGATACTGGCGTATACGCTATTGACAAGCCTAAGTAAACACAGCCAGCAGAAGAGATTACACCCTCAGTGGGGGCATGATAGTTAAGTAATAAAATGATAATTTTCCATTGTTCTCTCTATGTATTGAGCTTTGGTGTTCCAGTCAAATATAAGATAAGGAAGCAAGTCTGTGTAAATGAAAGTGATAACATAATGAGATCTGATATTACCTGAAGCTCAACCCATTGTAATAGGCTGTGGTTTCAAAGCACAAAACCAGCTACTTCAGATACACAAATAAACCCGAAAATGCAATTTCTCAAATATTTTATACTCTGCAGTTGGTATAACAAGTCATTTAAAATACATTTATGGAAAAACAATTTTACAGTGTACTGTCCCTTTAAGATTGTCACAAATGGTCCCAAATTCTTTGATAATCTGGTGGAAGTGCACGTGTACCTTAAGGACAGAGATAATTCTTCTATAAGAAAATCTCCAAGGCACAATAATCTGGAGGTTAGGCTGAATATTCAATATTCACTGTTAATTCTGAATCTTTCACTGGTTGTGTACCAGTTACACATTTATTAAAGTTGGTATTGAAATGCCAATCAAATTTACATATAAATACTTTCTAATTTTTGTATCTGAAATGATCGTTATGATAAACACTCTGAGACCTCGCTGAATGCAGAGAGCAATACGCTCTTCGTATTCAGCATTGCATCAGCAGCTCACAAGAGCTACTGGTGCAACACCGCCCCCTGCAGACTCGTGGGCCAATCGGCCGCCAGCAGGGAGGTGTCAAACAACCCGATCGTACTCGATCGGGTTGAATTGTGACGATTCCTGCTGAAAAAGCACTCTGCACTCTAACTGCTGAGATAGGCGTTACTTATGTATTAAACAGATGGAAGCTGACACAGGAAAGAGTCCTTAGTACAGATGGTGATTGTCACTGGCTAGGAGGGAGGGGAGAGGGAGAGACCCATTTCCCCCCCCCCTGCATAAAATATTTTAATTCCAGATAATATCTTAGAATGTGGGGGGAATTCCCCCATGAAACGTAAGGTCATACTCGCACATTTGCGGAGAAGGAGGGCTAACATAGTTTTTTTTGCTGGAGACGCAACTCATAGACACGGAGCATATAAAGCATATAAAACTAAAATCAGATTGGGTAGGTCATCTGGCATTTGTATCACATAATAGTTCCAGTAGAGTGGTCTACTGGCCTACAAGCTGATATTCTAACAATCATAAAAGACCCAGAAGCAAGATATCTTATAGTTCAGACTAACATAGGTCAGGTCTACATTTATGGTCCTAACAAAAAAGACAAGGAATTCTGGGACACACTCTTGAAGGCCCTTTCACATTTTCTAGACACACCCATCATCTTGGGAGGAGACTATAACTTAACACCAAACACAACACTGGACAGACTTAAACATCTAGATTTATCTTTGCAAGCAAAACAGAAGAAAAGCCGTAAGACTGAAGGTAAATTTAAAAACAAACATTTTTAAAAATTTATACTCATCGCTCAGTGTAGTAGAAGCATTTGCACCCGGATGGTAAAGATTATACCTGTATGGCAAAAGTAACTATGACTCTCTCACGTATTGATCTATTTCTCATATTGGATTCAATTATGCCACAAGTGAGGGAAGCTAAAATCTGTGCAGTATCAGATCATGCCCCAATCACCTTAACTATGGAAATCACTCCCCCGAGTAGTAACAGACGCACGCTGAGATTTCCAAAATATCTCCAATCTTCCCCAGCTTTTTGGGGATTTTTTTATCACTAGAGAGATAAATCTGGCAGGTTACTGGCATATTCAATTAAACCTTGAACACTGGGTAGGAATATAGCCGTAATTAAGGACAAGGGTAAGATACACAAGCATGCACATACTATAGCACAAGCTTTTGCATCTTATTATACGAAAATCTAAACTAAAAAAAATCTAAACTCCCAGCTCCCCCGGTAGATGTAATAAAAAACTTCTAAAAGTCGGTCAAATAACCTACTCTAGATAATGAGCAATGAGAGAAGCTCAATGCCCACATCACAGTGGAGGAAGTATCCAAAATCCAAAATGTCTATATCCCTTGGTAAAGCAGCAGGCCCTGATTTCCTTCCCATTGGGTTTTACAGACTTTTAAAAGGCCAGGTAGCACCAACTCTAAAATAATTATTCAATCAGTATTATCAAAATAATAATAACCCATCTTCATCATTTTCCGCTGCGTACATCAGACTCATTCCTAAACCGGGAAAGAATCCTGAATTGCCGGCATCTTATCGTCCGATTTCTCTGTTGAACTCGTACTATAAGAGTCCAAGAAAAACAGCAGCACTCACCAATTCATCAAACTTGCAGATTTATTGGGACACCAAAGTGAAAAAAACGACAAAGTTTTGGAACTCTAGTCCTTAGTCATGTCTATCGGACTAAAAGATCATGACAAAACTCTTGGCAGAAAGAATTAAATACCTTCTCCCATCAATAATTCATGAAGATCAAGCTGGCTTTATGCATGCATGATCGGCAGTAGTCAACATTCGCATAGTACTGCAAGCTGTACAATACAATAAGTAATCGGGTGAGAATGGGGATGGTGTGCGACTAGCGGAGGCCTTCCTGCTATCTTTGGATGCAGAGAAGGCCTTCGATCGGGTGGTATGGAACCATCTGTTTTACACAATGCGCAAATTTAATCTTTCAGGTGCATTTCTCTCCTTTATGGAACTATTATATTCCTCCCCAATTGCAAATATTTTAGTAAATAATATTTTCTCCCCAACAATAATATTAAACAGGGGTACTAGGCAGGGATGCCCCCTCTCAGCCCTGTTGTTTAACATGGCCTTAGAACCCTTAGCCATTAAACTTAGAGATATTTCCCAGAATTAATATAAATGGAACTCCCAAGCACCTCGCATTATATGCGGTTGATATGCTGTTATTTTTACAGGAACCACGTAAACACATCCCAATAATTATGTCTGCATTAGATACATTCAGAGCCTTCTCCGGCTACAAAGTTAATATGCAGAAATCGGAAATGTTATTGCTAAAGAAATATAGAGAGTGCCAAGTAACTTTTCCCTTTCCCTTTGTTCCCTCCTCTAGGGGGAACAATAGCTAAATCTATCATTTGTACAGAAAGATTTGCTACATTAGTAAAGTGTTCACCGTTAAAGTGATTAGCAATGGCTGACTCTTTAACATAATTTTTAGTATCCCTAAGGTGTTCACTAAACCTTTTTCTAACCCCCTAGAGGTTTGACCCACATATTGGAGCTTGTATAATCTGCAAGTAAGTAAATAAACAGCAAAAGTAGTGCCACAATTGGCATAAAAATTAATGCTGTATCTTTTATTAGTTACATTACTTGTAAAAGAACTGCCAGGTTCAATGCAGGCACACATATGGCAATTTTTGCTAAGACATTTAAAATTTCCTTGTCTAGCCAGCCATTGAGAACCAGTAGTGTCTGCTCTAGTAAAATTGCTGGGGGAAAGCCTTCTTTACTGGATCTTTTTATCCGCTTGAGGTTAATAATCTTGATTTAATCCTAACAGGTAGTGGTGATAAAGTAATTACTAAAACTTACCGCAAGCCTACTGCAGGCAATACGATACTGCATGCTGCCTCACAGCATCCTAAGAACCTTATAAAATCAGTCCTGAGAGGACAATTTATAAGGTTAAAGAGGAATACACAATCTCTAGAGGTCTTTGAATCTCAGTCAGTTGAGCTTAAAAATAGACTCATAGCTAGAGGCTACAATGCATCAGCATTAGAGACATGCAGGAATGAAATTAAATTGTATGATTCTTCCTTTAAGAGACCTACTGACAGCTCTTTCAAGGAAGCGATAGTGTTCACTATTGAATACACCAGTCAGTACACAAAGATAGCCAAAATACTGAAGAAACATCTTCATATCCTTAAAGGTGATCCTACTCTTGCTCCTGTTTGTATGCTTTTTTGATGAACTGTACCGCTCTGTATTGTACCCTTTGGATTGGTATTTACAGTGTACAACACTAATAAAGTAGATGATTTTTATTTACATACCATATTCGTGTGAAGTGCCTACCGCTTTTTCTTCCTATTCAGTATTTTGGTAGTTGGGTTGCATTACCTTGGGCTACGGCACTCCAGGCTCTGGGCTTATACGGCTGAGATTTCATTTCCGGTATCACCGGATGGAGGACACTAGTGTGTTGGAGACGCCGGATCTACTTTCTTTGTTAAACACTTATATAGACCCCCACTGGAACAAGCAGGGCGGGATGGAATCAATGTGTCATACTTACCTTATAAGGAAGCATCAGTACACACAAAACTTTTTAAAGAAAATATACTCTTTAGGGACCTGCTTGGGGAATGGCACATACACATCTTAAAAAATCCCCCAAACTTCTTAAATATATGCCAATAAAAGGTAACCCTGACTTCCCAGCGGGAGATGACAACTAACCTCTTAGAATTTGGGCAACTAAAGGTAAACTAACAGTAGGAACCATGCTTGATCAACTCACACACTCTGTTAAACCATTTAACTTGTTACAGAGGGAATTTGACTTACCTAAACAACATTTTTATGCGTATTTACAAATACGTCACTATATAGCACCCCCTTTAACATTGCACAAACTTTGTTTAGCATGTGTAAAGTCTCGATTTCCGTGATCTACCAGACCCTACTGGGGGGGAAGCTGAGGAGGTACAGGGATTGACCTGGTAGTTTTTAATATAACTTGGGATGAGGTGAAAAGGGGACTGGGAATGGTGAAGAGGGTTACCCTTTCAGCAGCCCCGAGGGAAACTCAAATAAGAATCCTCCATAAGGCATATTTGACTCCTAGAGATCTAGCAAGATGGTCTGGAACAAGGGAAGGTAGATAAATGTTGTAGTCCTGGCCAGGATATTACTCATTATTTTTGGGAATGCCCCAAGTTCATACAGTTTTTGGGGAAGATTAGACATTGGCTTAGGAACGTTCTAAATATACCAGTTGATTTTAATTTAAAGCAGATATTCCTATATGGATATGAAATGTTAGCAGTTCATAATGCGCCTGTTACTCTTGTGAAGTTCATTCTCAAATGTTGGACTGTGCACATGGGACCTTCATTTACACACTTTCTGAAAGCACTGAAACAACAATTATTTATAGAGCAACTAGACACTAGGGTAGATGTAGAGGAGAGGTTGGCCTCCTTTCTCCGTAAGTGGAAGTTTTTGATACAGTCCCTGGAACGGGGGTTCAAAAGGAATTGCTAGCGCCCATTTTGCAATCAGAAGCCTTTTTATTAGACTCCCTTAGGGGAGGTTGAGCAGAAATGTTACCCAGATAAACTACCCGTAATGGGCGGGGGAATATTTGTTTTTCTTTTTTGTCTCTCTCCTCATCTGGTCTGCTCTTGAACCTACCTCTTAAGTAGGTAATTACCTCTTAAGTAGGTAATTAGGGGTAAAGATAATACTATCAGGCCTAAAGGTTATCCTGATATAACAGAATATTGAGCATAAAATCATCCCCTTGAATTAATATTAGTCATAGCAGAATCATATGTACTGTATGTGGCAAGAATGGAAATAAGTACTATAAGAAACAAACTTTAAAAGCCTGTTTTATTTGTGGTGACTTTATTGTTTAATGGTGAATATGTTATGTTGTTGAAGTTTATAAAAAAGAAAAAAAAGGAAAGAGAAAACAGATCTTGAAAGCTTAGTAATATACATCAACAGATTGTGGCAAAGAATGAAGACAATTGGACTATTCAGTTTACTAACAGAGTAAAAAATAAAAAATGCTGGACTCAAGTTGTGACAAAAAAAGCCCCCCAAAATAATAAAAAGTCCTACCCTATACTAAATTACATATAGCCCTTAAAAGGGGCATTGCCCCAAAGTAATCAGCTCTTTTACCTGTAAAAAAAAGAATACAATACCCCCCCAACATTACAACCCACCACCCACACACCCCTACTCTAAAACCCACCCAATACCCCCTTAAAAAAACCTAACACTACCCCATTGAAGATCACCCTACCTTGAGCCGTCTTCACCCAGCCGGGCACCAGTGGTCATCCAATCCGTACAGAAGTCTTCATCCGATGGGCCAGAAGAGAACGTTCAGACCAGCAGAAGTCTTCATCCTATCCGGGCAGAAGAGGACATCTGGACCGTGAGAAGGCTTCATCCAAGAGGCATCTTCTATCTTCATCCATCCAACGAGGAACGACTCCATCTTGAAGACCTCCGGCGCGGAACATCCTTCTAGGCCGACAAACTAACGACGATGACGGTTCCTTTAAATTACTTCATCCAAGATGGCGTCCCTCGAATTCCGATTGACTGATAGGATTCTATCAGCCAATCGTAATTAAGGTAGGAAAAATCTGATTGGTTGATGCTATCAGTCAATCGGATTGAAGTTCAATCCGATTGGCTGATTGGATCAGCCAATAGAATTGACCTCGCATTCTATTGGCTGATCCAATCAGCCAATCGGATTGAACTTCAATCCGATTGGCTGATTAAATCAACCAATCAGATTTTTCTTACCTTAATTCCGATTGGCTGATAGAATCCTATAAGCCAATCGGAATTTGAGGGACGCCATCTTGGATGATGTCATTTAAAGGAACCGTCATTCGTTGTTAGTTCGTCGGCCTAGAAGGATGTTCCGCGCCGGAGGTCTTCAAGATGGAGTCGTTCCTCGTCGGATTGATGAAGATAGAAGATGCCGCTTGGATGAAGCCATCTCCCGGTCCGGATGTCCTCTTCTGCCTGGATAGGATGAAGACTTCTGCCGGTCTGGATGTCCTCTTCTGGCCCATCGGATGAAGACTTCTGGACGGATCGGATGACCACTGGTGCCCGGCTTGGTGAAGACGGCTCAAGGTAGGGTGATCTTCAATGGGGTAGTGTTAGGTTTTTTTAAGGGGGTATTGGGTGGGTTTTAGAGTAGGGGTGTGTGGGTGGTGGGTTGTAATGTTGGGGGGGTATTGTATTCTTTTTTTTACAGGTAAAAGAGCTGATTACTTTGGGGCAATGCCCTGCAAAAGGCCCTTTTAAGGGCTATTTGTAATTTAGTATAGGGTAGGGCTTTTTATTATTTTGGGGGGCTTTTTTATATTATTAGGGGGCTTAGATTAGGTGTAATTAGTTTAAACTTCTTGTAATTTTTTTTCTTTTCTGTAATTTAGTTTTTTTTTTCTCTTAATTTAGTGTGGTTTTTTTTCCGTAATTTAGTTTATTGTATTTAATTGTAATTAATTGTAGGTAGTTTAGGTAATTTATTTAATGATAGTGTAGTGTTAGATGTAATTGTAACTTAGGTTAGGATTTATTTTACAGGTAATTTTGTACTTATTTTAGCTAGGTAGTTATTAAATAGTTAATAACTATTTAATAACTATTGTACCTAGTTAAAAAAATACAAAGTGGCCTGTAAAATAAAAATAAATCATAAGATAGCTACAATGTAATTATTAATTATATTGTAGCTATCTTATGGTTTATTTTCCAGGTAAGTATTTAATTTTAAATAGGAATAATTTATTTAATTGTAGTTATTTTATTTAGATCTATTTAAATTAGGGGGGGTTAGACTTAGGGTTAGACTTAGGTTTAGGGGTTAATAACTTTACTATAGTGGCGGCGACGTTGCTGATGGCAGATTAGGGGTTAATAAAAATTAACTAGTGTTTGCAAGGTGGAAGTGCGGCGGTTTAGGGGTTAATACATTTATTAAAGTAGCGGCGATGTCCGGTCGGCAGATTATGGGTTAATAAGTGTAGTTAGGTTGCAGCGACGTTGGGGGCGGCAGATTAGGGGTTAATAGCTATAATGTAGATTGCGGTGATGTTAAGGGCAGCTGATTAGAGGTTCATAAGTATAATGTAAGTGGCAGCGTTGTTCGGTCGACAGATTAGGGGTTAAATATATTTATTATAGTGTTTGCGATGTGGGGGGGGGCCTCGGTTTTGGGGTTAATATGTAGTTTCTGGGTATTAGTGTATTTGTTAATACTTTAGTTAAGAGTTTTATGTTCCGGCGTTAGCCCATAAAACTCTTAACTACTGACTTTTAAATGCGGTAGAAGTCTTGACAGGAGAGGGTCTACCGCTCACTTCTTCCAAGACTTGTAATACCAGTGTTAGGCGAATCCCATTAAAAAGATAGGATACGCAATTGACGTAAGGGGATTTGCGGTATGGAAAAGTCGCAGAAGAAAAGTGAGCGGTAGACCTGTACCTGCCAAACTTGTAATACTAGCGTTAGATAAAAAGCAACGTTAGGACCCCTTAACGATGCTTTTTAAGGCTAACGCAATACTCTTAATCTCGCCAAAAGCATTTTGCAATCTTTAGATTTGTACTAAATTGAGTTTGGGTTTAAATTTATTAGACAAGGGGTGAACTGAGGACCCCCCTTCCAATAATCATTGTGGGTGGCACTAGAAGGAGATTAGTTTTTCTGTTTTTGTGGTCTAGGTCAGGCTAGTTAGAGTTTTGTTAACCTTTGTACCCACTTAGCCAAGTCACAGCCTCACCTGCAGTGGTCTGCTTGTGACACAGGCATGTCTTAGGTTTACCTTTGCAAGAATGATTGCAAAAGTCATTTAAAATATGTTAGCAGACAACATAATCAGATCACAGAATTTGTCTACTTCCCAATAGGCCAGCCCTTAAAAATGATTTTTTTGAAGGTACTCTCTGATAAGCATCCAAGTCGTTCCATTTAGGTTATATTGTGACCAGCCTCCCCCTAATGTATAGGGATTGCACCTTCAGGGTAAAATATATTTTTATATTTGTATATTTAGGATCCATGTTTTTATTTTAGAATATGTCCTCACTTAAAGGGACATGAAACTCAATTTTATTTTTCATGATTCAGATAGAACATGTAATTGTAAACAACTTTCTCGTTTACTTCTATCATCAAATGTTCTTAGTTCTCTTGGTATCTTTTGTTGAAAAGCAGGGATGCAAGCTCATGAGTGTGCACATATCTGGCGCACTATATGGCATCAGTTTTGCAAGAATGTTATCCATTTGTTAGAGCACTAGATGGCAGCACTATTTCTTTCCATATAGTCCTCCAGACACCTACCTAGGTATCTCTTCAACAAAGAATACCATGGGAACTAAGCACATTTGATAATAGAAGTAAATTGGAAACTTTTAAAAAAAATTGTATTCTCTGTCTGAATAACAACATTTTTTGGGGGGGTTCATATCCCTTTAAATAAATTACTTTCCCAAAAAATCTATTTGAATGAGTCATTATGGGAAAAACATTGAATCGAAACTTTATGTGTTTAACCTGACATTACCCCACTCACTGGCGGTGCTAGTATTTATAGTCTGTGATGATGATTTGTGCAGAAAGCAGGGCTTATTTTATCAGGTTAAACAACACAGATATGCAGCCGTTTTGCCTAGATTCAATAAAACATGTTCATGAATCTAATATCTGTCTGAAGAAACTCGGCCCATGTTCTCTGCTTGAAAATCTTGGAATTCATAAAGATTTCTTCCTGCCCCTCGTGTGAGCAGTGGCTGGTGAGAGGAGCTTCTTTGAAATCAATGGAGCTGCTTCTATCTCACAACTGCCAGCTTCCTGCTGTATAGAGAGACTTTCACTGTCAGGGATATATACTCTTTGTTCACATCTGTGCATCAGAAGCAAATTCTATTCTATCCAGTGACATTACTTTTAAGGGATAGAAAGGTAAAAAAATAAATGTGCATGGGTGCAATTCAGTTGGAAATAGAAGCACAGGCCCGGACTGACCATAGGGCATACTGGTCAAATGCCAGTGGTCCGCCGGTTACCTTAGCCCCACCCACCATTACCGCACATTGACTGCTGTCTCTATGACTTTGTATTGTAGTGACATGTTGTAGTGGGCCAAGCACACAGTGATGCAATGCGGTGGTGATGGCTGGTGCAGCTGCACAATACAGGTGAGTGATGTGATATGTGGAACTCAGGCCTGCCCTTTGTGCGTCCCACACTCACTGATAGTGTCACCTGCACCCACTGCGCCTGCCGCTGCTTCCCTACCAGCTGCCTCCCTTCCACCCCACTCCCGGTCTTCTAAGCCCCAAACCAATGACGATAGTCAGGTGGTCTGGAGAGGGGAGGAGGGACTCTAGCAACAGCAGGTGCCTTCGCTTTAAACATGCCAAAGCTTACGGCGCTCAGTTCCTCTCCCAGCGTTGTCACTCAAGTTGCTCTACAGACTCCTCGCTGTGGTGTTGCATGCCCTTCCCACAGTGCTCTGAATTTCCCTCCCCATGACCTGATGTCAGGGGCGTATTTAGGTTTTGTGCTGCCCTAGGCACTCAAAATTCTGCTGCCCCCCCCCCACCCCACCCCAGGTTTAAGGCCTTTTTTTTTTAGACATAATATTTTTGGGGCAGAGTGTAAAAAATTAAAAAAATGTCTTTTTAAGTAGATGGTCACCAGGGCTTGCATTCACTCTGGTCACACACACACACACACACATATATATATATATATATATATATATATATATTAAGACATTATTTTGAAAGTCAGATGATTAAAGTGTTTATATCAGAAAAAAATATCCTTCACTGTATGATAGTTTGTCAGTATGTAGTTGTTAAACCTTAAACATCGGTGATTGACAGTGTTTTAAGCAAAATATCTGCTTGGATAAATATGTAATGAATATACAAACTGGCCTTTAAAAGTACTTAAAAAATACAACAGTGGTTATGATAGGTTTAGGAATTGTATCCTAGGGGATAAAGTCACATGATACAATCATAATAAAGTATATACTTGTATTGTTTCTGAATGTATTAAATGCATACAACATATTTTCAGTTGTGTTTTAAGTCACATAGTTATATAGATTCAGCTATAAATACTTATTCTTTGCATGTATGACAGATAGACAAACAGTAAATGTACAAGTATTTATTGACTAATCCGTTTAAGTATTTTAATGCCTAATGAAGATGTATTGAAGGGAGAAAGGCATATGCTGTTTCACAGTGGTCACGTTGTAGTGCACACTGCACTGTGTAGTCTGTGTGAGTCTCAATCATGCGGTGGAGCCAGGAAGAATACCGCATTCCCTTTCAGTCCAGGCCAGGCTGCGCAAGTGAGCTCCGCCTCCACCATGTCCGCCTGTCACCATGTCATGCGCACCCACATACAATCCCATAGGATAGCAATAGCCAGGCCAGCCATTTAAGTCATTAGTAATTGGTTGATTTAGCCACCCGGCCCTGAGTTCAGTAGAGTGGCCCTAGGGACTCAAAATTCTGCTGCCCCTTAAAAATCTGCTGCCCTAGGCACCGGACTTGTTGGCCTATGCCTTAATACGCCCCTGCCTGATGTTACTGCACATGGAAAAAGAAGAAAAAGGTAGAGGGTGGGTAGCCCTCCAAATAAAATGTATTACTATGTGTGAATTGTTACTATATTTTCAGACTTTAAAGCCTTCTCAGCCATTTGTAAACATAATAATTTTTTTTTTTTTGCAGAACTTTGGAAATTTTTTACATGAAAACTGAGATCTGTTACTAAGCATCTTAGTAAGATATATTGTAAGTCTTCATGCCAAAAATATCCAAAGGTCTAGATAAAAAAAAGAATTATTATGTTTGCAAAGGGCTGAAAAGGCTTTATAATCTGAAAATATAGTAACAATCCACACACACAGGTTGTAGGTCATTCTGTACATATTTGGCATTGCTTATCTTCAAAGTTCAAGGTTTAATTGGCTGTATAAACCCCAAGTAAAATGATCTAGTGCAATATGTTGTGCCATATTTTGGAACAAAATACAATTTGCTTACTGATATAATTTATGTCACAGATCCTGAAATACATCTGATTAATTTTAGGATTACAATAAAGTAGATATAGTACCTGGTTCTGCATGTTAGTGTTTTAAACAACACACTTTGACATTGTCATAAGTTAAATACCTGCTTCTTTCTTTATACCAATCTATCGGCTAGATTACCAGTTGTGCGTTAAGGTAAAAAAGCAGCGTTAACAGGTCCTAACGCTGCTTTTTTTACGCCCGCTGGTATTACGAGTCTTGCAGGTATAGGGGCACCGCACACTTTTTTGGCCTTACCGCAAGGCTTTTTTCTATGGGACTTCCATAGCGCCGGTATTACGAGTTTGTCCTAGGAGGCCAAAAAGTGAGCGGTACACCCTACCCCGTCAAGATTCGTACCGCATTTTAAAGTCAGTAGTTATGAGTTTTACACTACAAAGCCGTAGCATAAAACTCATAACTAAAGTGCTAAAAAGTACACTAACACCCATAAACTACCTATTAACCCCTAAACCAAGGCCCTCCCGCATCGCAAACACTAAAATAAAATTATTAACCCCTAATCTGCCGCTCCGGACATCGCCGCTACTATAATAAACATATTAACCCCTAAACCGCCGCACTCCCGCCTCGCAAACACTAGTTAAATATTATTAACCCCTAATCTGCTATCCCTAACATCGCCGCCACCTACATTATACTTATTAACCCCAAATCTGCCGTCCCCAACATCGCCGCCACTATTCTAAATTTATTAACCCTTTAAACCTAAGTCTAACCCTAACACCCCCTAACTAAAATATAATTTAAATAAATCTAAATAAAATTAATATCATTAACTAAATTATTCCTATTTAAAACTAAATACTTACCTATAAAATAAACCCTAAGCTAGCTACAATATAACTAATAGTTACATTGTAGCTAGCTTAGGGTTTATTTTTATTTTACAGGCAAGTTTATATTTATTTTAACTAGGTAGAATAGTTACTAAATAGTTATTAACTATTTACTAACTACCTAGCTAAAATAAATACAAATTGACCCGTAAAATAAAACCTAACCTAAGTTACACTAACACCTAACACTACACTAAAATTAAATAATTTAGCAAAATTATAAACAATTAAATAAATTAAATACAATAAGCTAAATTAAAAAAACAAAAAAACACTAAATTACAGAAAATAAAAAACAAATTACAAGATATTTAAACTAATTACACCTAATCTAAGATCAAAATAAAAAAAAGCCTAAACTAAACTATCAATAGCCCTTAAAAGGGCCTTTTGCTGGGCATTGCCCCAAAGAACACAGTCCAAAGAATTCATCAGCACTCACCTCTATGCAGAAAATTCCATCTTTTATTATGATATTCAAAGCAGAAAAGACAACGTTTCGGACCTCTAGTCCTTAGTCATGTCAGTGACTAACGTTGTCTTTTCTGCTTTGAATATCCTAATAAAAGATGGAATTTTCTGCATAGTGGTGAGTGCTGCTGAATTCTTTGGACTGTTACTACTTTAAGGGTTTTGTGTGGTACCCTTACAGCTTACACCCTTACAGCTTGCACCACCTTGTTATCTAATCGGCTCTTTTTCCTGTAAAAAAAAAAAAAATACAAACAACCCCCAACAGTAAAACCCCCCACCCACACAACCAACCCCCCAAATAAAACCCTAACTAAAAAAAAACCTAAGCTCCCCATTGACCTGAAAAGGGCATTTGGATGGGCATTGCCCTTAAAAGGGCATTTAGCTCTATTGTGGCCCAAAGTCCTAACCCCAAAAACCCCCCCACCCAATACACCCTTAAAAAATCCTAACACTAACCCCCGAAGATTCACTTACCAGGAGAAGTCTTCATCCAAGCGGCAAGATGTCCTCAACGAAGCCGGCAGAAGTGGTCTTCCAGATGGGCAGAAGTCTTCATCCAGACGGCATCTTCTATCTTCATCCTTCCGACGCGGAGCGACTCCATCTTCAAGACATCAGGCGCGGAGCATCCTCTTCAAACGACGGCTTCTTCAGAATGAATGTTTCTTTAAGTGACGTCGTCCAAGATGGCGTCCCTTAGATTCCGATTGGCTGATAGAATTCTATCAGCCAATTGGAATTAAGGTAGAAAAAATCCTATTGGCTGATTAGATCAGCCAATAGGATTGAGCTGGCATTCTATTGGCTGTTCCAATTAGCCAATAGAATGCAAGCTCAATCCTATTGGCTGATTAGATCAGCCAATAGGATTTTTTCTAGCTTAATTCCGATTGGCTGATAGAATTCTTTTTTTTTAGGTTAGGGCTTTGGTCAGCAATAGAGCTAAATGCCCTTTTAAGGGCAATGGGGAGCTTAGGTTTTTTTAGTTAGGGTTTTATTTGGGGGGTTGGTTGTGTGGGTAGTAGGTTTTACTGTTGGGGGTTTGTTTGTATTTTTTTTTACAGGTAAAAGAGCTGATTTCTTTGGGGCAATGACCGCAAAAGACCCTTTTAAGGGCTATTGATAGTTTAGTTTAGGCTAGGGTTTTTTTTATTTTGGGGGGCTTTCTTTTATTTTGATAGAGGTCTTAGATTAGGTGTAATTAGTTTAAATATCTTGTAATTTGTTTTTTTATTTTCTGTAATTTAGTGTTTTTTATTTTTTTGTAATTTAGCTAATTGTATTTAATTTATTTAATTGTATTTAATTTAGGTAAGTTATTTAATTGTAGTGTAGTGTTAGGTGTTAGTGTAACTTAGGTTAGATTTTATTTTACAGGTCAATTTGTATTTATTTTAGCTAGGTAGTTATTAAATAGTTAATAACTATTTAGTAACTATTCTACCTAGTTAAAATAAATACAAACTTGCCTGTAAAATAAAAATAAACCCTAAGCTAGATACAATGTAACTATTAGTTATATTGTAACTAGCTAAGGGTTTAATTTATAGGTATTTAGTTTTAAATAGGAATTATTTAGTTAATGATATTAATTTTATTTAGATTTATTTAAATTATATTTAAGTTAGGAGTGTTAGGGTTAGTCTTAGGTTTAGGGGTTAATAAATTTAGAATAGTGGCGGTAATGTTGGGGGTGGCAGATTAGGGGTTAATAAATGTAGGTAGGTTGCGGCGATGTTAGGGGAAGCAGATTAGGGGTTAATAAATATAATGTAGGTGTCGGCGATGTTGGGGCAGCAGATTAGGGGTTAATAAATATAATGTAGGTGGTGGCGATGTCTGGAGCGGCAGATTAGGGGTTAATAAGTATAATGCAAGTGTCGGCGATGTCGGGGGCGGCAGATTGGGGGTTAATAAGTGTAAGATTAGGGGTGTTTAGACTCGGGGTTCATGTTAGGGTGTTAGGTGTAAGCATAAATTTTGTTTCCCCATAGGAATCAATGGGGCTGCGTTACTGAGTTTTACGCTGCTTTTTTGCAGGTGTTAGACTTTTTCTCAGCCGGCTCTCCCCATTGATGTCTATGGGGAAATTGTGCACAAGCACGTAGAACCAGCTCACCGCTGACTTAAGCAGCGCTGGTATTGGAGTGCGGTATGGAGCTCAATTTTGCTCTACGCTCACTTCTTGCCTTTTAACGCCGAGTTTAGAAAAACCTGTAATACCAGCGCTGTAGGAAAGTGAGCGGTGACAATAACAAAAAATCCTATTGGCTGATTAGATCAGCCAATAGGATTGAGCTGGCATTCTATTGGCTGTTCCAATCAGCCAATAGAATGCAAGCTCAATCCTATTGGCTGATTAGATCAGCCAATAGGATTTTTTCTACCTTAATTCCGATTGGCTGATAGAATTCTATCAGCCAATTGGAATCTAAGGGACGCCATCTTGGATGACGTCACTTAAAGGTACATTCAGTCCGAAGAAGCCGTCGATTGAACAGGATGCTCCGTGCCGGATGTCTTGAAGATGGAGCTGCTCCGCGTCGGAAGGATGAAGATAGAAGATGCCGTCTGGGTGAAGACTTCTGCCCGTCTGGAGGACCACTTCTGCCGGCGTCGTTGAGGACATCTTGCCGCTTGGATGAAGACTTCTCCCGGTAAGTGAATCTTCGGGGGTTAGTGTTAGGATTTTTTAAGGGTGTATTGGGTAGGTTTTTTTTTTAGGTTAGGGCTTTGGGCAGCAATAGAGCTAAATGCCCTTTTAAGGGCAATGCCCATCCAAATGCCCTTCTCAGGGCAATGGGGAGCTTAGGTTTTTTTAGTTAGCGTTTTATTTGGGGGGTTGGTTGTGTGGGTGGGGGTTTTTACTGTTGGGGGTTTGTTTGTATTTTTTTTTACAGGTAAAAGAGCTGATTTCTTTGGGGCAATGCCCCGCAAAAGACCCTTTTAAGGGCTATTAATAGTTTAGTTTAGGATAGGGTTTTTTTTTTTTATTTTGATAGATCTCTTAGATTAGATGTAATTAGTTTAAATATCTTATAATTTGTTTTTTATTTTCTATAATTAAGTGTTTTGTTTTTTTTGTAATTTAGCTAATTGTATTTAATTTATTTAATTGTATTTAATTTATTTAATTGTATTTAATTTAGGTAAGTTATTTAATTGTAGTGTAACTTAATTTAGATTTTATTTTACAGGTCAATTTGTATTTATTTTAGCTAGGTAGTTATTAAATAGTTAATAACTATTTAGTAACTATTCTACCTAGTTAAAATAAATACAAACTTGCCTGTAAAATAAAAATAAACCCTAAGATAGATACAATGTAACTATTAGTTATATTGTAGCTAGCTAAGCGTTTATTTTATAGGTAAGTATTTAGTTTTAAATAGGAATTATTTAGTTAATGATATTAATTTTATTTAGATTTATTTAAATTATATTTAAATTAGGGGGTGTTAGGGTTAGTCTTAGGTTTAGGGGTTAATAAATTTAGAATAGTGGCGGTAATGTTGGGGGCGGCAGATTAGGGGTTAATAAATGTAGGTAGGTTGCGGCGATGTTAGGGGCAGCAGATTAGGGGTTAATAAATATAATGTAGGTGTCGGCGATGTTGGGGCAGCAGATTAGGGGTTAATAAATATAATGTAGGTGGTGGCGATGTCTGGAGCGGCAGATTAGGGGTTAATAAGTATAATGCAAGTGTCGGGGGTGGCAGATTAGGGGTTAATAAGTGTAAGATTAGCGGTGTTTAGACTCGGGGTTCATGTTAGGGTGTTAGGTGTAAACATAAATTTTGTTTCCCCATAGGAATCAATGGGGCTGCGTTACTGAGTTTTACGCTGCTTTTTTGCAGGTGTTGCAGACTTTTTCTCAGCCGGCTCTCCCCATTGATGTCTATGGGGAAATTGTGCACGAGCACATAGAACCAGCTCACCGCTGACTTAAGCAACGCTGGTATTGGAGTGCGGTATGGAGCTCAATTTTGCTCTACGCTCACTTCTTGCCTTTTAGAAAAAACCTGTAATACCAGCGCTGTAGGAAAGTGAGCGGTGACAATAACGTGCAAGTTAGTACCGCACCCCTCATAACGCACAACTCATAATCTAGCCGATAGTATTTTATTTATTTTTAAATGTTAAGCCAGTGTTCTTCCAAACTATTTTCGCTATTGAATACTTTATGAGTTTAAGAAATATTAAGGAACCACAAAATCATAAACATCTTTAAAATAATTCAGTTGATTAGTATTATCCTTACTGGAGTTTTTTTTGTAACTTATTACAAAAGTGATAAAAATGTGTTTATATTTGAATTTGAATGTTAGAACGAAGTTATTGTAGAAATTCGATTTACATAATAAAATATTGATAGGAACTCATTTTCTTAAAAATTCTATTATCGAATGTTATTTACAGTTTTCGAATGTCACTTTCAAATTCGAATGTCACATTCAAATTTGAATGTCACGTTTGAATTCGAATGTCACATTCGAATTCGAATATTACATTTATAAAACACAGTTGTAGACTAGGAATACTATTTCTTTTTAATGACAGGATTAGTCCACGGATCATCTTAATTACTAATGGGATATTCACCTCCTGGTCAGCAGGAGGCGGCAAAGAGCACTACAGCAAAGCTGTTAAATAGCTCCTCCCTTCCTTCCCACTCCAGTCATTCTCTTTGCCTACGTTAGCTCTAGGAAGTGGTAAAGTTAGGTGTTAGAAAAGATTCTTCAATCAAGAGTTTATTATTTTTTAAGTAGTACAAGATTGTGCTGCTTTGTCCTAGGGTGTAGCCGTAGTCCACATCAGTCTCTTCAGTAGAGCAGTGGTGGCTTTAGAGCAATGGGAACTTGTGGGACATAATTCTCACTGCGCCTCCCATAGATTGTATGCTACCCTGTTTGAGGGAGAAATACTCAGTACTTTTTGTTTCCACAGGCCAATGTGAGGGAGAGGACCTCGCAAGCCGGGTGAGCTGCCTTACTGCCGGGCAGATTTCTAAGGTAAGTGCTAACTTGTATTTTCTGGGGTAAAACGTACACAGAAAAATTTGGCACTTTAATATATACAAAAAATGGACACAAGATGACATTATCCTTAGGAAGGGATAAGTCATAGGGCAGTTTCTGCAGGCACTGGGGACGTGGAGAAGTGGCTCTTATGTTTATGTTTGGTACGACAGGATAGCAACTCCCAACGGCTTTATTTTAATTCGGCAGCCGATCGGGAGGTTTAGTTTTGCTGCGCAGCTAGCCTGGTTATGTATGATTGACAATCTCCTTCTCCCAACGGCTTATTTTGTATTACTAGCTGACCGGGAGGTTTAACCTTGTTGCGCAGCTAGCCTTGTTATCTTTGATGACACTTTCATACTCCCAACGGCTCTTTTTGCAATTGTCTAGCCGACCGGGAGGTTTGACTATTGAATGCATTCTGACAATGTTCGCCATGCGGTTCATTCTCCCGGTGGCTCTATTTTTGAAGCAGAGTTTTGCTGCCCAGGAGGTTTACTTTGATACGCGACATTGCGCTTTTTTTGCACATAGCCCTAAGCCCGATGTAACTGACAGTGACGGTAGGTCTCCTCTGCTGCGTTTTGTCATGCAGCAGAGAGGCTTCACATTCCGTGTTAAAAGGTATCCTTAGTCTTGATGCCTACTATTTGTACTCTCCCATCCGTTGGCAGACACACACCTCAGCAAAGCTGAGCTGAGGTCTGGGGTTTTTCACTTATGGGTTAAATAATTATTTTTCGTTAAAATAAAGTATTTTATTTTGTCATTTAAAATCACAGTAACATCCAAGTTTTAGTTTACAAGATTGTGAACAGTTGGTCCAAAAGGTCCCATTATATGTTAATAGCATTACTATAGATGTTACATATACTTTAGGCTTTGACGAACAAAACTTTCTGTTCTTCATGTAAAAAGATAAACCTCTTTTTCAGAGCCAACATTGTCTCAGATGCTGTTCAAGATGCATTCTGACAATGTTCAATATATTCTGCAGCCTTCTCCTCAAGTGTCCCAAAAAACTTAGCGTCCATTCAACCAGTGTCCTGCACTTCCTCCACGACTCCTCCTGCAGTTACCTTGCCAGACATCGCTTCCCTCTCGTGCTAGGCGGTCCAGGATGCGTTGTCTGCTTTTCCAATGCTGCAGGGAGAGCGCAAGAGGAAAACTAAACATTCAGTGAGCGGAGTTACTGTCACAGTTGTTGCTATCTCAGAGGTATTTTCCCAGAAGCCTGAGGATACTTCGGTAACATCTGGGAATAAATTCTCAGATTCTGACGGTATAATTCCTCCTGCTGATACTGAAGTAATATCTTTCAGGTTTATGCTAGTCCACCTCTTTCTATTACTTAAAGAGGTTTTAGCTACTCTGGAACGACATCATGGTCGTTGTTATTCTTATGTTGTACCAGATCAAGCTTCTGAGATCATTACTAAAGAATGAGAGAGAACGGGTATCCCTTTTTTCTCCATTTCCTATATTGAAGGAGAGGTTTCCCTTAACGGACTCCTCAAGGAGGCTCGGCAGATGGTACACAAGGTGGAATAATTTCCACGCTAGCCAGGTGACCTACTATTCCAGTAGGGGATAGTTGTTCCATTAAGGAGTCGATGGATATAGTGGGCTTGCTCAAGATGGCAACCTAGGTTTGATATGGCTACCTTATGCGGCAGCATACTGGTTCATACGTTTTCTGGTTCTATTCGGACAGACACTCCCCTCGAGGAAATCCAGAATAAGAATTCCTTTCTATTAGTAACTTCCCGTAAAGTATTAAGTGGTAAGCTAAGATGTCAGGCTTACTATATCGGCTCAAAAATATTAATGGTTAAGATCTTGGTTTGAGGATGCCTCATCTAAGACTAGCCTTTGGCAATTCCCTTTTTGGGCCTGGGTTGATGGAGATAGTCTAATGTTACGGGAGGTGAGGGTCATTCCTCACTCTAGTTAAGATTTATTTTTCGTTCCTTTCGAAAATTCAAGGGAACTTTTCTACTCTTCCTACGAGCAGGAGGGTAGTTTCAGTTCTCAGGATTATCTGTAGACCAGATAAAGAGAGGCATTCTTGCACTGTGTAAGAGACCTCTCTGACATGGGAGTGATAGTTCCTGTTCCGATACAGGAACAGGGCCTGAGTTTTTATTCCAATCTGTTCGTGGTTCCCAATAAAGAGGGAGGGAACCTTCATTCCAATTTTAGATTTCAAGTCTAAACAAATTCCTCAGAGTACCATCCTTCACAATGGAAACTATTCGTTCCATTCTCCCTTGATCCAAGAGGGTCAATTTATGACATCAGTGATTTTAAAGGACGCGTACCTGCATGTTCCCATTCACTGGGATCATCACAAGTTCCTAAGGTTTGTTTTTCTAGACAAACACTTCCAATTTGTGACTCTTCCCTTTGGTCTTGACAAGAATTTTCTCAAAGGATCTGGGATCTCTGTTGGTGGTGCTTCGGTTACGGGGCATTGCAGTGGCGTGCTATCTGGACAACATCCTAGTCCAGGCGCCATACTAACAACAAGCAAGATCCCACACGGAAATGTTGTTATTCTTCCCGAGATCTCACGGATGGAAGGTAAATTTGGAAAAGAGTCCCTTAATCCCAAATTCAATGGTAACCTTCTTGGGAACCATAACAGATTCCCTATCAATGAAGACTTTTCTGACAGAAGTCAGGAAATCAAGGATTTCGATACTTGTCTTGCCTTTCTGTCCACTCCTCGGCCATCAGTGGCTCAGTGCATGGAGGTAATCGGGTTGATGGTGGCGGCCATCATTCTGTTTGCTTGGTTCCGCCTCAGACCTCTGACGTTAAGCATGCTCAGGCAATGGAACGGAAATTATATGGATTTGTCTCCTCAAATACTACTGGAGCAGGAGACAAGGGTTTCTCTTCAATGGTGGTGGTCTCTGGATCATCTCTCCCAGGGAACCTGCTTTCGCAGACCATCTTGGGTGATTGTGACAACAGACGCCAGCCTTTTAAAGGCTCAGGGTGTTTGGACTCAGTCAGAGTCTGTTTTTCCTATAAACATTCTGGAACTGAGAGCGATCTACAATGCTCTTCTGACCTGGCCCCAGTTAGCCTCGGTCCAGTTTATCAGGTTTCAGTCGGACAACATAACGTCAGTGGCTTACATCAGGGAGGAACAAGGAGTACCTTAGCGATGACCGTGGTAACCATAATAATTCAGTGGTCAGAGGCCCATTCTTGCTGCCTGTCGGCGATCCACATCCCAGGGTTGGACAACTGGGAGGAGGATTTCGGAGCAGGCAGACCTTTCATCTGGGGTGGGAACTCCATCTGGAAGTGTTGTCCAGCCTGATTTTCAGGTGGGGTCAGCTGGAATTAGATCTCTTGGCATCTCGACAGAATGCCAAGCTCCCGAGATACGAGTAGAGGTCCAGGGACCCCTAGGCGGAACTGTTAGATGCTCTGGCGGTTCCTTGGACCTTCAGTCTAGCATATCTATTTCCTCCGTTTGTGCTTCTTCCTCGGGTCATTTCTCGAATCAAGCAGGAGAGGGCATCAGTGATCCTCATTGCTCCTGCTTGGCCTTGCAGGATTTGGTATGCAGATCTGGTGTACATGTCATCTTTGCCACCTTGGAGACTTCCGTTGAGGATGGACCTTCTAATTCAAGGGCCCTTCCTTCACCCAAGTCTAGTTTCTCTGAAGCTAACTGCTTGGAGATTGATCGCTTAATTTTGTCCAAGCGGGGCTTTTCTGACTCGGTCATAGTGACAATGATTCAGGATCGTAAGCCTGTAACTAGAAAGATTTACCATAAGATATGGCGTAAATATCTCTATTGGTGTGAATCCAAGGGCTACTCATGGAGTAGAGTTATGATTCCTAGAGTTTTGTCTTTTCTCCAAGAAGGTTTGGAGAAAGGCTTATTGACTAGTTCCCTAAAGGGTCAAAGCTCGACCTTATCTATTTTGTTACACAAACGTCTGGCGGATGTTCCAGATGTACAATCATTTTGTCAGGCCTTGGTCAGGATCAGGCCTGTGTTTAAACCAGTTACTCCTCCATGGTGTCTGAATTTAGTTCTAAAAGTTCTTCAAGGGGCTCCATTTGAGCCTCTGCATTCCTTAGATATTAATTTGTTATCTTGGAAATTTTTATTTCTTGTTGCTATTCCTTCTGCTCGTAGAGTGTCAGAGCTCTCGACATTGCAGTATGAGTCTCCTTACCTTATTTTCCATTCAGATAAGGTAGTTTTATGTACTAAATTAGGATTTTCCATTCAGATAAGGTAGTTTTACGTACTAAATTAGGATTTATTCCTAAGGTTGTTTCTGATCGGAACATTAATCAGGAGATTGTTGTTCCTTCCTTGTGTCCTAATCCTTCTTCTCAGAAGGAACAGCTTCTGCACAATTTGGACGTGGTCTGTGCTTTAAAGTTTTACCTGCAGGCGACTAAGGACTTTTGTCAGTCTTCTTCTTTGTTTGTGGTTTTCTCAGGAAGTCATAAGGGACAGAAAGCTATGGCTACTTCTCTTTCTTTTTGGCTGAAGAGTATCATACGTTTTGCATATGAGACTGCTGGACAGCAACATCCAGAGAGAGTTACGGCTCATTCCACGAGGGCTGTTGCTTCCTCATGGGCATTCAAGAATGAAGCTTCTGTGGAACAGACTTGCAAGGCTGCAACTTGGTCCTCTCTTCACACTTTTTCAAAGTTCTACAAATTTGATATTTTTGCCTCGGCTGAGGCCACTTTTGGGAGAAAGGTTCTTCAAGCAGTGGTGCCTTCCGTTTAGGTTCCCTGTCTTGTCCCTCCCGTATCATCTGTGTACTCTAGCTTGGGTATTGAATCCCATTAGTAATTAAGATGATCCGTGGACTCATCGTGTCATTAAAAAGAAAAGAAAATTTATGCTTACCTGATAAATTTATTTATTTTTTGACATGATGAGTCCACCGCCCGCCCTGTTCTTGAAAGACAGGTTGTTGGTTAGACACCTCTGCACCTTGCTTTTTCCTTTCTATCCTTAACTTCGGTCGAATGACTAGAGTGGGAGGGAAGGGAGGAGCTATTTAACAGCTTTAAAATGGGGAGAGAGTAAGCGCTAAAAAGCTTAAAAGGCTAGTAAAAGGTACATTTTAATACATATAAAAATTTACAAATGGCAATCAGACGCATGGATCCATGTCTGACTTAACAAAAAAAAAATATATATCTATAATAAACAAATCTAAAAATATCTAAAAATATCCAATGGAGTATAGCATGTGACGCTGACTTAGTGAGCCAGTGATGAGGAGTTAGGACATGTACATTCAATAATATAAACAACCTAAGTGAGTGATTGAGTGCACACAATAGCTTTCAACAAAGAAAAATAGCATTCACAAAAAATAGTGTTCACAAAAATTGGCGTACATAAAAAATGTTCAAATGTTCAACCGGTTATATGTAAGTGAATCCAGTAGTGTTTCCTCCAAAGTGACGTGTAGAAATATAACGTGAAGTCAATAATAGTAGAATGTAAACGTTGAGTGGGTCAAATTATTGTGGTTCAGCTGCTAAATTAAAAAATTGTAAATCCGTGAGGTGTATAAAAATAAAAATAAAAATAACTTGTGAAAAAATCCACGTGGAAAACTTGAATTCAAATGATAAACAAAGGTCAAAAATCAAAAGACAAAAATCAAAAGACAAAAATATCAAAAGACAAAAATAGAAAATCAGTGATAATATTAAAAAGCACTAAAGATCTAGTGAAAACAAATCCTTAATTCAGATGTTAAAAATCCTTGGTAAGATCCATAACAAACAAATACATCGATAAAATACCTAAAAGGGAACAAAAGAGAAACAAATAGTGCAACACTGTATATGATATATAATATAGGTAATTAAAACCAAGCTCACCAGTATGCCAACACGTTTTGGCCTAGACTAGGCCTTTCTCAAGACTATCTTTTCTATTTTTGTCTTTTGATATTTTTGTCTTTTGATTTTTGTCTTTTGATTTTTGACCTTTGTTTATCATTTGAATTCAAGTTTTCCACGTGGATTTTTTCACAAGTTATTTTTATTTTTATTTTTATACACCTCACGGATTTACAATTTTTTAATTTAGCAGCTGAACCACAATAATTTGACCCACTCAACGTTTACATTCTACTATTATTGACTTCACGTTATATTTCTACACGTCACTTTGGAGGAAACACTACTGGATTCACTTACATATAACCGGTTGAACATTTGAACATTTTTTATGTACGCCAATTTTTGTGAACACTATTTTTTGTGAATGCTATTTTTCTTTGTTGAAAGCTATTGTGTGCACTCAATCACTCACTTAGGTTGTTTATATTATTGAATGTACATGTCCTAACTCCTCATCACTGGCTCACTAAGTCAGCGTCACATGCTATACTCCATTGGATATTTTTAGATATTTTTAGATTTGTTTATTATAGATATATATTTTTTTTTTGTTAAGTCAGACATGGATCCATGCGTCTGATTGCCATTTGTAAATTTTTATATGTATTAAAATGTACCTTTTACTAGCCTTTTAAGCTTTTTAGCGCTTACTCTCTCCCCATTTTAACTTTTGTATTGTTAGCCTACTAGGAGGCTATATAGTTAGTAAGCTTAAGGCCCTGGGTGTAGCGCTTGGTCCACTTCTCCTGTTCCTATTTAACAGCTTTGCTGTGGTGCTCTTTGCCGCCTCCTGCTAACCAGGTGGTGAATATCCCATTAGTAATTAAGATGATCCGTGGACTCATCGTGTCAAAAAAGAAATAAATTTATCAGGTAAGTATACATTTTCTTTTCGAATTCGAATATGACATTTGAATTTGAATATTACATATATAAAACACAGTATTAGACTAGAAATACTATTTTGAATTAGAGTGTTACATTCAAATTTGAATATTACATTTATTAAACACAGTTGTAGACGAGAAATACTATTTTGAATTTGAATGTTACATTCAAATTTGAATGTAGCATTCGAATTTGAATATTAAATTTATGAAACACAGTTGTAGACTAGAAATACTATTTCGAAATCGAAAGTTACATTTGAATTGGAATGTCACATTCGAATTTGAATATTACATTTAAAAAACACAGTATTAGACTAGAAATACTATTTCGAATTTGAAGGTGACATTCGAATTTGAATGTAGCATTCGAATTCGAATATTACATTTATTAAACACAGTTGTAGACTAGAAATACTGTTTCAAATTTGAATGTTACATTCGCATTTGAATGTCACATTCAAATTCAAATATTACATTTCAAAATTCAATGAATACATAGCTAAACATTCTATTATTCAAACAAATGTTTTCGAATTTTATTGAAAAATTTGAAAATGAAAATTCGAAAATAGAATGCTAGAATGTTATATAAACATTCTAAATTCAAATCAAACGAACAAATGTATCAAAATTCGTTTAAAAATTCGAATTTTTTAGAAACATTTGCCCATCCCTAATGTAGTACCTTCCAGATTAGGGGATATTTTCTGATGTAACAGTATGTATGTGATAGTAGTTGTATATATTTATTTTTGTTGAGATTCTGTAATGATCTGGTGTTTCATTAAAAAAAATCTGAAGAACTAGCTGTTACGTTTATCATATGAGCTTTCTGCATACTCCCATCTCTGTTACTTCACAAGATGAGTCCTTTTACCAGTTATACTGTCCCCTTTACCATTCAGATTTAATTTACTTCAATACGTGCTGGTCAGACAGAAAATTCAAGGCAGGACCAGCTATATACTCACAACTCTGAAACATGTTTTAATAAGTTGTAAGATTAAGTTATACAATTCGTTGAGGGGACTGCAAATTGGTATCTTTGCTTGGGTGGGAAAAAAATCCTTGCTCTGGTCCTAGGTCACTGGTAATCCTGGGCTCCAAAGATAGTTAATATTCAATCAAGTGATTAAGATTGCACAGAGCTGATCTATCCCCCAGAGGTAATCACAGAGGTAAAAAGTGTATTAATATAAGAGTGTTGGTTATGTAAAACCGGGGAATGGATAATAAAGGGATTATCTATCATTTTAAATAATAACAATTCTGGAGTAGACTGTCCCTTTCAGATGCCTGAGGAAACACCTAGATGAGCTGAGAAAAGCATTGCATTCTGTTACAACATTTGTTTATATATACACTTTGGGTGAACCTAATATCCATTGCTTTTAAATATCATTTTTAATAAATATATGTTGTGCTATATGGAAGCCTGAGCTTGATTAACTATTTCCAACACCTGTAATCCCTGTATCCTGTTATCTGCGGGCCGGATCAGTGTCGCTGGGTCACTGTGAGTCCCCAGCATGTGTCACTTAGCACATCTGGTGCTGCTCTCCTTGTGAGTATAATTACAATACAAGATCTGATCTATATCATCACTACCGCAGTACTGTACTAAGAGGCGCCCTCTTCTTTGTGATTCTCTTCACAGATACTGGTTTGTGGTTGTCTTATATGAGAGGAAGTGCCTGCATTTCATCAAATATGTTCCATTTGGCATTATAACCACAGATGAAAACACATTTGGATTTCCTGAAATATCTGGACTTGTGATACAAATCTCTTATAAAGATTCAGATAAGATACATGTTAAATTATTGTCATTTATTATATTAACATAGAGTGATATTAAAAACACTAGTTCTATTATAGTGATATACTATAATTGTATATTTCACAACTGGATAGATTTATAATATATATCACTATATCATATTGATTTCAATATAGCGCCCCCTAGAGTTGTACTTTTTGGTGTTCCAGCAGTTTTTTTGATAAAATAATCTTGACGTTTAGGAATTTTAATAGCAGGGGGGGCACGGGGGGGGGGGGGGAGGCGTCATTTTGATCTCGGACCCAGGCAGCCCAATGTCTTCAGCCAGCCCTGTTCAAGTGATTAAGATTGCACAGAGCTGCATTATACCCCAAAGGTAATCACAGAGGTAAAAAGTGTATTAATATGAGTGTTGGTTATGCAAAACTGGAGAATGGGTAATAAAGGGATTATCTATCCTTTTAAATAATAACAATTATGGAGTAGACTGTCCCTTTAAACAAGCACATTGTACTTGTTATGCTTGGTATAAGGTTTAATAACAAACAGTGTGTGTGGGGGGGGGCTGCTTTGCCTTAAAAAGCCCGGGCCTGTTCTGGTGAACTGCTGGTGCAATACCGCCCCCTGCAGATTTGCGGCCAATTGCAGGGGGTGTCAATCTTAGGACCGCTGCTTCTTAACTTCCGTTTCAGGTGGAACTGAAGCGGAGTGGGTCAGAAGCAGCATTCGCTGCTTCAAAAAATCAACCCTGGGGTGTTGGAATACTGGAGCTAGGGATCCTCTCAGCATATGTGCAGAAAAACACAGTAATAACTTTAAGTAGAAGCATTTTTGCTACTGGAAGTATATTGTAAAAATGTTTCTATTTCAAATTGAAATGCACCCATACACACTTAAATTTTGAATTTTGTATCCCTTTAACATAACATAAGGGATTAAATGCCATATCCTCCTCTGTGGAAAGAATAACCTAATAACTATATACATTCTTGGTTTAACATAAACTCAACTTTGTTTCTAAACATAGAAATAAATAAAAACACAACAACTTTTTATGGTTAGAGAAAACCCGCAGGTCACGTTTATTGTGGCAACACAAGAACTAACGACCGTCTGAATAAACATGGACCAGGGGGGCGGCAATCAGGTACTAGCTAAACGTAGTAACCCATGCTAACAAGATGGGCAGTACCAGGGCGCAGGAGAAGAAGCAGAGCGTAGCTCAATACTGAAAACAGGGAATTCTCGGCATCGGAATCACACGGGCAGGGAACACCCCAGACGCGTGTCTGGGGACTTCACCCCTGGCCGGAAGTGCCGTCACTCTACCTCGATCACATCCTGCCCCCAGACACTGTCCACCCGCCAGCCCAGGGTGCAAACCACCACTCCGTACCAGTAGGGCCAGGATCAAAAAGGTGCAAAACCACATTGAATACCTGGGGAGCTGAAACTTAACGTCCTCGGGCTTATAGAAATAGGCTGGCTAGCCCTCATCATGCCTCGGATAGCCCTAATCCCTGGGGACCACCATAAGGACGGATCCCCCTACTGATTGCAAAATAATAAACAAAGGGAGGGAAAGGGTGGGGAAAACTTTGAGAAAAACAGCAGAAAGAGGACTTGTGCTTCCTGTACTGGGCTTAAAAAGGTAAGCTGGAACCCCTCCTCTCTTTCTGCAACATTGTTTCACACACACAACACAGCACTCCCCTCCTCCGTCTTGGCCTTAACCCTTATGTGCATTCCAGGCAATTTGCCTTACATTTCCTTAAGGGATTAAATGCCATATCCTCCTCTGTGGAAAGAATAACCTAATAACTATATACATTCTTGGTTTAACATAATCTCAACTTTGTTTCTAAACGTAGAAATAAATAAAAACACAACAACTTTTTATGGTTAGAGAAAACCCGCAGGTCACGTTTATTGTGGCAACACAAGAACTAACGACCGTCTGAATAAACATGGACCAGGGGGGCGGCAATCAGGTACTAGCTAAACGTAGTAACCCATGCTAACAAGATGGGCAGTACCAGGGCGCAGGAGAAGAAGCAGAGCGTAGCTCAATACTGAAAACAGGGAATTTTCGGCATCGGAATCACATGGGCAGGGAACACCCCAGACGCGCGTCTGGGGACTTCACCCCTGGCCGGAAGTGCCGTCACTCTACCTCGATCACATCCTGCCCCCGGACACTGTCCACCCGCCACGAGATCGCCCAAATATCAAGGGCCACTCTCGCCGCCACCCAACTCACACAAATAGGAGTAGGGACTGTCGTAAATCTTCAGTAAACAGGTCCATGCCATGGTCCGAAAGATGGACCCCGTCGCCTCGGTATAGGCTCCGGTCAGCGGCCGTAATGAACTTGTGTTCCACAACAAAACCTCCTAGCTCACACATAAGCTTCCTAACATCTCTATTGAGCTTCTTGCGAACTTGGAACGCTGCCCTATGATTAGCCATGTGTCTCCACGTCAACCTGGGTATAATGTTTGACCAGCCCATTCTCACACCAGGCATCCAAGCTTTAAAGGTGCGCAGATCTGATTGGATCACTGCGCTCAAATCCCGGCCGGGAATTGAGCCAAGATCATTTCCACCTAAGGGGATGATCAGAACATGGGGTTTCTCCCAACGCCTCATGGCGGTTTGCAGTAAACCAGGCAGATCTGCCCAGCAAAGGCCTCTTCTCCCTAACCACCTAACGACAACCCTAGAAGATGAGAACCCTAGCTGCTGTCCTCCAGGTTGAGTTGCTGCTCGGATAGCTGCCCAGTGTACGAACAAGTGCCCAACGATCCAGGCACGAAGGGGCCCACTTCTAGGCCCTGCAAGAGAAACAAGAGTTAGGGCATATCATGACCAAGTACAACTGTGCAACATTATCAACCTGCAAATATTAACATTGGGATATAAGTGGCCTAACGTAAATCTGATACCTCTTAGACTTCCACCTCCCAAGCGCCATTATGCGGTCAGCCGACCAGCCTAAAGCTGCTGCAGTCGTAGCAGCTCCCACCCTAAAGGAGTGAGGAGCTATGGTATTGGGATTCAAACCCACTTTTTCAGCCGCCCACCCCAAAACCTTCCGAAATTGAAACCTCATAAGGGGGGTACCATCCTGATGAATTAAAAATCTTTCCGCACCCACTGGACGCCTGTCCGAGAAGGTCTTCAACAGGGCCCTAGGGCAGCAAGCGGAACCCGTGTGCGCGGGTAGCAACGGCCAGGCCCCCCTACCATCCTGATCGACTTTCGATCGAGGGATGAAAAGCAATACCCCATTATCTGTAAATCTGACGTGATCCACCAGAATACCACCCACTTTCGCTAACTTAGACTGCGGGACCAATTCCCCCACTCGGAGTGCGCCATGAAACGCCATGGCGAACGCCGCGGAAAAAAGCCGAACCTCGTAGTCCGAGGAACAAACCTCAGGTAGAACCCGAAGCAGGAGGACCAACCTGTCCGCCGTTATGGGTTCTATAAACGTCCTCCCCCAACCCCTCAGAATTTGACGAATCAAAAACGTTTTGGAAGAGTCCGTCAGTGTGAATAGTCTACAGAAAAAGGACACCGCTGCTAACCGCGCGGACACCGCCCCCTTCTTTGCTAGCTTAGTCCTAAGCTCCGCGAGCCAGCGCAATAGCCAATCCTGCTCACCATCACAAGAAGGAAACCCTTGGACATCACAGAAGATTAATTTTTAAAAAGACAAAAAAATTTAAAACAATACTTGCGCCTAGTTCACGTGAGACAAATCAGAAACCAAATTTCATACAAAAAGATTTACAAGGGGGAAAAATATCAGGTTTCTTTCCTTGCTATTCATGCAAGGCATGTACACATAGTGATAAAAGGAAAGTTATTACCATTCCAAATTCAGGAGAAGAAATCACTATTAAGCAATGCATTAGATGCACCACAAAGGGGGTAATTTATATTCTTAAATGCACATGTAATTTGTTTTATTTTGGGGAGACTAAGCGTATGATCAAAGACTAGATAAGAGAACACCTATTATGCATTGAGAAGGGAATGGTAGACACTAATTTATATAGGCACTTTAAATCTGTACATAAGGGCAATACCAAAGATTTAAAGTATTGGGGTATACTTCAAGTTAAGCAGAATTGGAGGGGGGGAAATTTAGAAAAATTTCTGAAAATCAAAGAGGCTGAATTGATTTATAAACATAACACTCTGTTCCCGGCTGGTCTAAATTCTGAACTAGATATTTCCCCATTTTTATTTGACTAATAGCAGCTATGTAATGCACGTTTTTGCACCTTATTATATTACACATATAGTATCAATTTAGACCCATAATATGACTATCTTTACTATGCTCCAAGTACTCACTGTTTTTAATTATTGTTTTTTATAAATGTTCTTATTAATTGTTTTTAATTAATTGTTTTTAATAAATGTTTTAGTACATAATTTTAATAAAAATAATTGTCTAAATAGACACAATATTAACTATAGGGATCATCTTTAAGGGAGCTCTGTGAAAATTAGTGATAGAGACTACTCTTCTCTATATAGTTGCTTGCCAATACCACTTGCAACGCATCATCAAACGACTGGTAATATACCGTACTCAAATCCTGAGGAATGGCATCATTAACTGACTTTCCCTTCGGGTAGGAGAGATGTTGGATCATCCTAAATTTTCCCGGGTCCTTTTTGGGCACAACCCCTAGAGGCGAGATAACCAATCCCAGCATAGGTTTCTCCCTAAACGGGCCAGCCATTCTACCCAGTGAAACCTCCTTACCCAATTTCTCCTTTAATGCTTCTGGGAACTGGGAGGCCGATTTCAGGTTCCTGCGGGATGCAGCACCCGAAACCGGACCCTGTACTGGGATAATAAAACCTTCCCGGAGCCCTGACTCCAGCAAGGCCGCCGCCACCCTATCAGGGTAAAGCGTGAGCCACGTACTAATTGTGGCCACCCTCAGCGGGGTGTCCGCTCTTACCGACAGCAGGGCCTCTCGGCCCAGTCCTGTCTTGTTTGTCCCATTTCTTAACGCAATCCGCGGCTGGGTGAAATCCCCCGCAGATGCGACAAGCATGCCGAAAGGAACACGTGGTTCCCAACGTGCATTGTTTGTCCTAAAATTTCCAACAGACCCCCGCTGGGCGTCTGCGCAACCTATTGGCGGTTCGGGACTGTGTCGAACCTGTTGGGGAACCAGAAGTACCTTGCGATTTCTCAGGACCCAGCCGGGCCCAGAGTTGCATCTCTACGCACCCAAAATCCAACAGTGGGTTACCCACCATCTTTCTGCGGAACTCCTCATCATAGTCACGCCAGGCACCATCGCGATAATTATCAGCAATTATCTCCATGTTTTCCATGTATTTTAACACGGCTAAACACTGGTCTGGCCATTTCTCCAAATAACAGGAAGCATAAATCCTGAAACAACGTCGCCACTCGTGGAACGTGTCAGGGTGCTGGTACTTCTTGGGGCCTGTCCCATCTTCCGCTCTCGCCTTCTGCCTTAAGGCTTCCACCGAGAGCTCGAAGATGTTAACAAACTTCTCCTCTTGAATTCTCCGCACTGTCTTAGTCTTCAAATGCTCGTGCAGATCATAGGAAGACCAGGACCTAGTGTCCCCCTGGAGCGCCACCTTCCGATTAACAGGCCCCCCCACCCCACTTAGGCGAAGTCTGGGTTGGGATGCCCTATCGGACCTATCAGAGGCAATATGTTCATAATGCTTGTGCAAACCCCTTTTTGCTGATCTCTTCTCTTCAGTTAACCATCTAAGCATCTTATACATACGTTTATTGCCCTTCCCATGCAACCCCAGTTCCTTATCATTTTCTGACCCAGAATCATCCGAGGATGAGGTAAAACCCCGTAACCCCACTGAAACTGAGGACTCACCATCTCTCCCACCGGTCCTGGTTGGAATCGCCACGACTCCCGAAGTAGAAGGACGCTCATCCTCCGACAGCATCGAATCAGGGCCGCTCTCAACACCTCTCTACAACCCACTACCGGAATCTCCTGAGGTAGCCATGTCACTTTCCTGCAAAAGAGATTGCCAGAGAGGAGTACCACGAAGGGGAAGATCTGCTCTGCCCCTCCCCCTGTGCACAGACCGCTCATTCATCCCCTCACACACATCCTGGTCGCCTTCGCAACCTGCAACCTCATCATACACACCCTGCTCATCTTCCGTAAAGTCCTCTATCTCTTTACTAAAATGAACTGACTTCTGGGTGAGTGGAATGGCTTTCTTACGCCTAGTCGATGCAAGCGCTAAATCTAGACTCTGAAACTGTTCTGGTGAACCATGTTTGGTGGAAGACCTAGTTACTACCTTTCTTGCTGCTGCCGGGGCTGCCCCCGAAACCTGAGGCCTAGCCCTTCCACTACCGCTAATTTGTGCGCCAAACACGCTGCCTGCACGGGCGCCGCCCCTACCCCCAGAAACCTTACTGTTCCCGCCAGCGCTCTTCAGCGTACTCCTAGCGGGCCTGATAGGTGATGCACCACCTTTATAATTACCCGATGGGGCCTTAGCCCCCTGACGAGAATTACTACCCGACGGGGCCTTCGCCCCTTGCCGGGCCGCAATGCCCTTAGTAATCTGCCCACGGGGGCCTCCACTAGGGACCCCCGGGTTCATTTGTCCAGAGCAATGCCCCCCATGAGATAAATCCTCCATTGAGTCCCAACTAGCCTCCTCGTGAATATCATCCCCCACCAGTGCAACCCCTGTAGGCCCCATGACCTCAGCAAACTTGCCCCCCGGAGCACAAGTTCCCCCCCGCGGCACTCCTCTCTTACCTTGGACGCCGCGTGGGGAACTCGATCTGCTCCGATTCGATGTCCGCTGTGGAATGGCGGGACCGGTAGTGACGTCACCGGAAGTGACGTCACCGGAAGTCCCGCCCTCGGAGGACCGCAAACCGGAATTCGACACGGATGGAGGAACAGCCGATGCGGGAGCCTGCGCAACCACCGCCGGAGGACCAAGGACCACGTGGGACCCGCCCGGAGCCCCGGACAAGGATGAGGCCTACATCTGGAAAAGAGATACCGCTGCCGTGATGGAGTCCTGGGACACCGGAGCCGACGTCGCAGGTAAGGCCGAAACGCTCCCACTAAAACCACCAACTACTGGGGCCAATGAGTAAGGCCTGTAAGGGCCAGGGACCGTTACGCCATAAGGCCTAGAAGGGCCTGCCGCCGCAACGCTAGGGGAGGGAGACCTGACTTGGGCGCTTGAAGGGCCGGGAACCGCAGTGCCAGGGGCGGGAGACCGAACACTGGACCGAGCAGGGACCCCTGATGTACCGGCTACCTTAGGGGAACAAGTGGGCCGACGGAGGCCAGAAGCGGGCCCAGCAGGGCCCGAAACGCTTGTCAACTCGGGGCCTATGATAGTGATAGTGATAGAGACTACTCTTCTCTATATAGTTGCTTGCCAATACCATCTTAAATATTAAAGACCGCCTTAGGTAATACTCCCAGGTGTGTTATAACCAATGAGAAGCAAGCTATACCTTTAAATGGAGATACACCTGTTGCAGATCATTCATCTTGAGAAAGCCCTGTAAAGGGAGAAACGCGTTGATGTACTGCAACAACCACTAAGATTTACTACTTGTAGCTGGAGCTACCAAAGTGTTCACTGAGGATTGTGCAAATTCGCTAATATAATTAGCTATTGGAAAGACTTGCAACTAACTCTCTGAACTCTTTATCAGATAATCAAGTCCACTCACAGCTTTTATTTTGTACCTTGCGTGCTATCTAGCACTAAGAGCAGGTATCTGTCACTGGAGGATTGCTATACCACAGCTAAAAGAGTCACTATTACCGCTGTCGGCTGGTTCCGAATTTGGTCCAATCAGAGAGCCCGTCTGGGACAGCGCCCACATAAGGGACGTCATCGCGCTAACGGCTGTAACTTACCCACAGAGAACATCGAGTGGAAGGTCTGGGGTAAGCCCTTGTTTGCTAGCAAACCAACACGGAATAGTGTACACTGGACTATTTCTATTTGCACCACGAACTCTTTCTGCTATTGCAATATTTATATGGCGGCAACTTAAGAAGTGTTTACTTACGGAGACGTCCGTTTTTACTTGTTATTATTTTTGTCAATTAAATTGTGTCTCATTTTAGATACGTTATTTTCCTTGTCATATTTCCAAGTATCAAACATATTGTCTTATTTTTTAGCACCTTTAGCTGTAGCGCTCCTGGTTCACTCCCCCTTTTTAATCACAGAAGAATACCCATTCTTCCCAGTACCTTACATAGGACTTCCAAGTGGAAGGTGCCAGGGATGCCTTCAGTACCGGAATCAGGGACTGCCATCCAAAGCCACCTGCCAAAGAAAAGGAGGACAGGGAAAGCCATGAGTGGCAGCATTAGGAGCACATTTCCTAAAATTTTCCCACTGAAAGCGAGATAGTGATGTTAGCAACCCCTGGGACATGCCTAGCCCGAAACTCAATGTTCCGCTTAAGGCATCTCAAAACCAGAATCCTCAGATATCGGATTACTGGTGGTGAAGAAGAAGAAAGCCCGTTAATGGCAAAAACCACGCTCAAATTGTCCGTCCAAAAAATGACGGAACTGTTTTCGAGCCTGTCCCCCCAGATCTCCAACGCCACCAGAATGTGGAAAAGTTCCAGAAGGCACATGTTCCTGGTAAGGCCCCTGGCCGACCACTCGGCCAGCCAAGGTTCGGCGCTCCACTCACCATTGAAATTGGCGCCGTACCCAAAACCCCCAGCAGCGTCAGTAAAGAGGTTCATGTCTTTACTAATCATTAGTTTGGCCTTGGGAGAAGTAACTCCCGGCAGCATGCGCTCCATTCTTTTCAGGAAGATCCTCCCCATCGGGATGACCCTTCCTGCGAAGTTGAGCAGACCCAATACAGATTGTAGCTCTTTCAGCGTGCAGAATTGTGCCGCTGCAAGTCTCCTGACTTCCGTCAACATCTTCCGGACTTTATCCGCCGGGAGCCTACATTCCTGTGCTACCGAATCAATTTCGATACCCAGGAAAGTAAGACATGTGCAAGGGCCCTCCGTTTTGTCTTCCGCTAAGGGAACACCAAATTTCTCCATCAACAGCCTCATGGCGTAAAGGAGCAGCTCACATTCCCTGGAGTCCTGTCTACCTACCAGGAGAAAGTCGTCCAAGTAGTGAGCAATTCTATCATCCCCTGTCACCTCAGCAACAGCCAAATGCAAAAAGGAACTAAACGCCTCAAAATAGGCGCAGGAAATGGAACACCCCATGGGCAAACAACGGTCGACATAATAGTGTCCGTTGAAGAAACACCCCATTAAATAAAATGATGCGGGTGGATCGGCAAGAGTCTGAAGGCAGACTCGATGTCAAGCTTGGCTAATAACGCCCCTTGACCCGATCTTCGTACCACTTGCAACGCATCATCAAACGACTGGTAATATACCGTACTCAAATCCTGAGGAATGGCGTCATTAACTGACTTTCCCTTCGGGTAGGAGAGATGTTGGATCATCCTAAATTTTCCCGGGTCCTTTTTGGGCACAACCCCTAGAGGCGAGATAACCAATCCCAGCATAGGTTTCTCCCTAAACGGGCCAGCCATTCTACCCAGTGAAACCTCCTTACCCAATTTCTCCTTTAATGCTTCTGGGAACTGGGAGGCCGATTTCAGGTTCCTGCGGGATGCAGCACCCGAAACCGGACCCTGTACTGGGATAATAAAACCTTCCCGGAGCCCTGACTCCAGCAAGGCCGCCGCCACCCTATCAGGGTAAAGCGTGAGCCACGTACTAATTGTGGCCACCCTCAGCGGGGTGTCCGCTCTTACCGACAGCAGGGCCTCTCGGCCCAGTCCTGTCTTGTTTGTCCCATTTCTTAACGCAATCCGCGGCTGGGTGAAATCCCCCGCAGATGCGACAAGCATGCCGAAAGGAACACGTGGTTCCCAACGTGCATTGTTTGTCCTAAAATTTCCAACAGACCCCCGCTGGGCGTCTGCGCAACCTATTGGCGGTTCGGGACTGTGTCGAACCTGTTGGGGAACCAGAAGTACCTTGCGATTTCTCAGGACCCAGCCGGGCCCAGAGTTGCATCTCTACGCACCCAAAATCCAACAGTGGGTTACCCACCATCTTTCTGCGGAACTCCTCATCATAGTCACGCCAGGCACCATCGCGATAATTATCAGCAATTATCTCCATGTTTTCCATGTATTTTAACACGGCTAAACACTGGTCTGGCCATTTCTCCAAATAACAGGAAGCATAAATCCTGAAACAACGTCGCCACTCGTGGAACGTGTCAGGGCGCTGGTACTTCTTGGGGCCTGTCCCATCTTCCGCTCTCGCCTTCTGCCTTAAGGCTTCCACCGAGAGCTCGAAGATGTTAACAAACTTCTCCTCTTGAATTCTCCGCACTGTCTTAGTCTTCAAATGCTCGTGCAGATCATAGGAAGACCAGGACCTAGTGTCCCCCTGGAGCGCCACCTTCCGATTAACAGGCCCCCCCACCCCACTTAGGCGAAGTCTGGGTTAGGATGCCCTATCGGACCTATCAGAGGCAATATGTTCATAATGCTTGTGCAAACCCCTATTTGCTGATCTCTTCTCTTCAGTTAACCATCTAAGCATCTTATACATACGTTTATTGCCCTTCCCATGCAACCCCAGTTCCTTATCATTTTCTGACCCAGAATCATCCGAGGATGAGGTAAAACCCCGTAACCCCACTGAAACTGAGGACTCACCATCTCTCCCACCGGTCCTGGTTGGAATCGCCACGACTCCCGAAGTAGAAGGACGCTCATCCTCCGACAGCATCGAATCAGGGCCGCTCTCAACACCTCTCTACAACCCACTACCGGAATCTCCTGAGGTAGCCATGTCACTTTCCTGCAAAAGAGATTGCCAGAGAGGAGTACCACGAAGGGGAAGATCTGCTCTGCCCCTCCCCCTGTGCACAGACCGCTCATTCATCCCCTCACACACATCCTGGTCGCCTTCGCAACCTGCAACCTCATCATACACACCCTGCTCATCTTCCGTAAAGTCCTCTATCTCTTTACTAAAATGAACTGACTTCTGGGTGAGTGGAATGGCTTTCTTACGCCTAGTCGATGCAAGCGCTAAATCTAGACTCTGAAACTGTTCTGGTGAACCATGTTTGGTGGAAGACCTAGTTACTACCTTTCTTGCTGCTGCCGGGGCTGCCCCCGAAACCTGAGGCCTAGCCCTTCCACTACCGCTAATTTGTGCGCCAAACACGCTGCCTGCACGGGCGCCGCCCCTACCCCCAGAAACCTTACTGTTCCCGCCAGCGCTCTTCAGCGTACTCCTAGCGGGCCTGATAGGTGATGCACCACCTTTATAATTACCCGATGGGGCCTTAGCCCCCTGACGAGAATTACTACCCGACGGGGCCTTCGCCCCTTGCCGGGCCGCAATGCCCTTAGTAATCTGCCCACGGGGGCCTCCACTAGGGACCCCCGGGTTCATTTGTCCAGAGCAATGCCCCCCATGAGATAAATCCTCCATTGAGTCCCAACTAGCCTCCTCGTGAATATCATCCCCCACCAGTGCAACCCCTGTAGGCCCCATGACCTCAGCAAACTTGCCCCCCGGAGCACAAGTTCCCCCCCGCGGCACTCCTCTCTTACCTTGGACGCCGCGTGGGGAACTCGATCTGCTCCGATTCGATGTCTGCTGTGGAATGGCGGGACCGGTAGTGACGTCACCGGAAGTGACGTCACCTGAAGTCCCGCCCTCGGAGGACCGCAAACCGGAATTCGACACGGATGGAGGAACAGCCGATGCGGGAGCCTGCGCAACCACCGCCGGAGGACCAAGGACCACGTGGGACCCGCCCGGAGCCCCGGACAAGGATGAGGCCTACATCTGGAAAAGAGATACCGCTGCCGTGATGGAGTCCTGGGACACCGGAGCCGACGTCGCAGGTAAGGCCGAAACGCTCCCACTAAAACCACCAACTACTGGGGCCAATGAGTAAGGCCTGTAAGGGCCAGGGACCGTTACGCCATAAGGCCTAGAAGGGCCTGCCGCCGCAACGCTAGGGGAGGGAGACCTGACTTGGGCGCTTGAAGGGCCGGGAACCGCAGCGCCAGGGGCGGGAGACCGAACACTGGACCGAGCAGGGACCCCTGATGTACCGGCTACCTTAGGGGAACAAGTGGGCCGACGGAGGCCAGAAGCGGGCCCAGCAGGGCCCGAAACGCTTGTCAACTCGGGGCCTATGCCCGCACTGACCCCCCGCAAAGAGGGCTCAATTCCGGCCGCATGGCCGACGGGCTCAGACGCACCATCTGACTGCCCAGCACCACCCCCCAAACTGCCCACCAATGCAAGCACCTCTAACAAGGCCTGATCAGATATTTCCCCCCCACCGACACCCACATCCCCCTTAGATTGATCAAGGGAAGGGGCAAGGGAGGAAGAAAGCAAAGGGGTCCGACCCACCGTTTCTGGAGATGGTGCAATCCACTCCGCTGCTTCATCGCTGTCATCAACCACTTCTCTCTCTGTAGGTTCCTCCCCAGCCTCCATGATTCGTTTTGGAGGTGCTTTAGATCTCCTTGAACGTCTCATGTGAAAACTTTGAGAAAAACAGCAGAAAGAGGACTTGTGCTTCCTGTACTGGGCTTAAAAAGGTAAGCTAAAACCCCTCCTCTCTTTCTGCAACATTGTTTCACACACACAACACAGCACTCCCCTCCTCCGTCTTGGCCTTAACCCTTATGTGCATTCCAGGCAATTTGCCTTACATTTCCTAAAGACATGCAAATATTTTACAATTACATGGATTTACAGAACCTATTTTGGAAACATGTTGTTACTGTAAATATTGTTCTATGTTGCTCACAGTTCTCCTTTGCTGTGTGAGATGTTGTGTATTGGATCATTTAACACAACTATATAGGGCCGAATTATCAAGCTCCGAACAGGGCTTGATGCCCAGTGTTTCTGGCGAGCCTTCTAAAGACTGCTGCTCCATAACCTATCTGCCTCTGAGGCAGATTCATGGCCAATCGGCCGCTAGCAGGGGGTGTCAATCAACCCGATCGAATACGATCGGGTTGATTGACTCCCTCTGCTAGCGGCCGATTGGCCATGAATCTGCAGGGGGCACTATTGCACCAGCAGTTCACAACTGCTGGTGCAATGATAAATGCAGAGAGCGTATGCTGTCGGCATTTATCGATGTGCAGCGGACATGATCCGCAATATCGGATCATGTCCGCTCACATCATGATAAAAAGGCCCCTATATGTCATTTGCAGATACGCTCAGTAGCGATCAGGTAAAAATGATAAGTGAACAAAGCCTCAGTTCATTTTAAACATTGGCTCGTCTTAACAGCAAAGCCCCTCAGCAGCCTAAGAAGTGTCCATGAATCGAGCCCCTTGTCTACTATACTTTACCTACACTACCAATCCAAAATACTCTGCAAAGTTTTTAAAATTGTATAAAAGACAATTTTGTTTACAATAGGCTTTAAAATGTGTAATTCGCCCAAACACAAGCTAGAAAGTCCTTGCATTTCTGCTTTTAATGTTTAGTGAGAATGTGTTTTCTTAAAAATGAATGACAGTCATATAAATAAGCATGCCAGTATTACCCCGACCTTATGTAGAATAACTGCAGTTATGTCTGCACTAAGGAAGTAAAACATCAGCTTGGGACAGCTATGGCCATGCTTACTGTCTCATGTGCCAACAGGTCTGCTTCAAGCATTAAGGCTAGACATGTGCATTTAGACAAATCCGAAAACAAAATCACAAATTTTACTGTATTCTTTGCATTCTTACCAAGATGAAAAAACAACCGGCCCTTTTAAAGAATACGTGAAGGAATGAATGATATTGCAGCAATAATGACCTCCTTCATTTCTACTGTTAAAGTTAGTTCTCTAAAGATAGAAAATGTTTTTCTGCAGACGCAAAAGATTACAAAAAGTTCAGATTTACACTAGTCAGACCTGAAAGGTTTCACAAGCCCAAATGTACCCTATATCTAACAATTACATTGTCAATTGATTGAGTCCTGTGCCAGAATTGTGTAAGCTTCACTTTTGTTTTGGCCAATCCTGACCCCATAAAATTTTTTTAACAAAATGTTGCGGTCTTGTAGCAGTAGCACTAGCTACTACTTTAACTTTATTTAAAGGGACATGAAACCCCATGATTCCGATAGCGCATGCAATTTTAACCCCTTAAGGACTGGGCATTTCAGACTAAAACTTCCCCAAAAGACCAGAGCATTTTTGCTATCACTACACTTAAACAGAAATAGAGCCTTTTTTTATTTACCTATCAAAACTATATATATATATATATATATATATATATATATATATATCGTTTTGATAGGTAAAAAGACCGCAACATTTTGTTAATATTTTTTTATTCAGAAATAGCAGACATATATGGCCTTTTTGTTCAGAAATAGCAGACATATATGGCCTCGGCATTGCTTTTTGGTAATTAGAAGGCCGCTTCTAATAAAAGTAGTAGCTAGTGCTACTGCTACAAGACCGCAACATTTTGTTAATATTTTTTTATTCAGAAATAGCAGACATATATGGCCTTTTTGTTCAGAAATAGCAGACATATATGGCCTCGGCATTGCTTTTTGGTAATTAGAAGGCCGCTAAATGCAGCTGCGCACCACAATTGTATTATGCCCAGCAGTGAAGGGATTAATTAGGTAGCTTGTAGGGTTAATTTTAGCTTTAGTCTATAGATTACCCTCCCACCTGACACAGCCCACCCCCTGATCCCTCCCTAATCCCTCTCAAACAGCTCTCGTCCCTCCCCCACTCACAATGGTCACCCCCATCTTAAGTACTGGCAGAAAGTCTTTTTTTTTTAAATCTTTTTTTTGTTTAATATAGTTTCTGCAGTGTAGGATCCCCCCTTACCCCCCAACCTCCCTGATCCCCCCCAAACAGCTCTCTAAACCTCCCCCATCTACCTATTAGCCGTTATGTTAGGTACTGGTAGCTGTCTGCCAGTACCCAATTTGCAGTAATTTTAATATTTTTTATTTAAAAAATGCACACAAATTATTTTTTTCTGTAGTGTAGTTGCCCCCTACCTCCCCCTCCCTAATTTACCCCCTCCAAGATTATATCCGTTCTTACCCTCTAATCCCCCCCTCCACGTCTAGGATCCCCCTCTCCCTTCCTCCTTCCCTTCAGCTAATCCCACCCCCTCCAGCGATGGGCCTCTCTCATTAAACTCCCACCCACCAACGATCGGCACCACCGCTGTCTGATGCAGGGAGGGCTACAGAGTGGCCCTCTCTGCATCGGTAACTTTGCCCATCTATTTCTGCACTTATAATAAATGTATTGTCACCAGCACTGTATAGCTTATAAATCTTTTATTGGCAAATCATATAAAACAGCAACGTTTCGGGGCTTAACGCCTTAGTCATGCTAAAGGTACACACACTTCATACTGATCTTTTAAAGCACAATTCTTGGCGCCAAACTTGTCCTCTCTGGGACCTTGGGCTCCACTTAATGGTTATTTAATTGTATTAACCTTTCACAGTAATGTGAAGTGTAAGTAACAATTAAAAACAATTAGGATACAATATGGCAGATTGGCAGTAAGATTATACATTATTATTACATTTCATAGATTACTATTTCATATATATTGATTTTATGGGTTTGGGGGAGGCGCTAAAAGCAATTGGGCTTAAACGTATGTGTTTAATTCCTACATAGGTAGTAAAAATAATGGTAGCTACCCCTGCCTAGGCTGCGTGAGTTGAGTTCCATCATTAAAGGCCCACATTTTTTTCACCCACATAGTGGAAGACGTTTCAACATTGAGGGGTACTATACTTGTAACAGTAGTTATGTGATATATTTAATTAAATGCCCTTGTTCCCTTTTCTATTTGGGGGAAACTACACAAAAAGTTAGAGAGACGTTAAGTCAACATCATTCCAATATAAGGAGAAAAACCCTAGAGGCCCCCTTGTCTAAATATTTTTTAGAAAACAGGCACGGTATAAGCCAATTGAGGTGGCAAATAATAGAGCAGATAATGATACCTAGGAATGGAATGAATAGGGGAAAATTGTTAAAGCAGAAAGAAATGTGGTGGATCCACAAACTTGAGACACTTATCCCTAAGGGTCTAAATAGAGATTTTGATTTATCTTGTTTCCTTTAAGCTAATTTAACTCCATTATTTATACCTATTCACTTACATATTAATATCAAACTAACTATTTTTCAAATAGATCTCATACTTCCCTGATGTAATGTACCTATGTATTTATCATATGACTCGATAGGTGAAATGATCTTAGTTAACTTAGGAATTGTATATATGAAATAGTATTCTATGAAATGTAATAATATTGTATAATCTTACTGCCAATCTGCCATGTTGTATCCTAATTGTTTTTAATTGTTACTTACACTTCACATTACTGTGAAAGGTTAATACAATGAAATGACCACTAAGTGGAGCCCAAGGTCCCAGAGAGGACAAGTTTGGTGCCAAGAATTGTGCTTTAAAAGATCAGTATGAAGTGTGTGTACCTTTAGCATGACTAGAGGGTTAAGCTCGAAACTTTGCTGTTTTATATGATTTTCCAATAAAAGTTTTATAAGCTATACAGTACTGGTGACAATACGTTTATTATACTTGTACAGGGGTATTTGCAGTTAACCTCAGTCATCTGTGCACTTACAAACACGGCAGTGCTGATATCCCATTGGAGTTGAACTCATCTATTTCTGCACTGCCACACTCATGGGGCATGCAGAAATAGCGCACTCTCTCTACTTTTTGCGAGATTGCGGCAGAGAGAGGCCCAGGAGTCCCAGTAGTGCATTGTTGGTTCTTCAACAAAAGGATACCAAGAGAATTAGGTAAATTTGATAATGGAAGTAAATTTGAAAGTTATTTAAAATTGTATGTTCTATCTGAATCCAGTAAAAATTTGGCTGGACAGAATGACCTCAGGAACTAGTATTGGATGAAACAAAATACTTTTTTTTTTTCATGACAAATAATTAGTCTGAAACCAAATTCTTGTCTTTGCACTTGTGTAATTAAAACCTTCTCTTTCCATTACCCATTACTTATTTAATCCCTTCACCCAATCTGACGTATATATATGTTGTGCTGAACTTTACCTATCGTACCGCACAACGTGAATATATATATATATATATATCAAGAATTATAGCTTAGAGCTAAGTGAGTAAATCCAACCAGTTCCTTGTATTAAATGCTGGTTGTAATAAGAATATATCCGCGGTAGTGGTGCAGACCCTTAAATATTATACATGAGTTAAAAAGAAAGAAAAATCCTGGAAAATACACCTGGATAAAAGACAGGGAATTCAGCACTCTTTTCAAAAAGAAATTTATTAAGCTCTAAAAATGAAAAATATGTATCCAAAATCTGCTTAGGTTGCTGAGAGAGGAGGCGATCATCAACACCCCTTAATCTCCCTATTCCTGTAGCAGAAAAATTGCAGTATAGATAGAACAATAGTGTATATATTTTATCAGCAATAATGAATCAACATATAAACCTGACCGGTCAGGGAACTGCGTAGGTACCAATGAGAAAATATACAAAATTAAATGCATAAATCTAGGTTGTAGGTAGAAACCTCTAACCTCAATAGCTATCAACGGCAAGCTTGGGCAGCATTATGTACAGTTGCATAAAGTGTATATGTGTGGGGAACAGCAAACAGGCTACTACACCCAGCTGCGTACGGAACCTTACATAGTAAGGCTATATACCGGGCAGGTTTTAAAATGTGGGATCTAAGTAATTACTGAGAGCATGTCCCCAAGATATGTACATAGATTTTAGACAGCGACAGAAGTGCAAGCGGCAAAAATACAAAACAGCATAAAATGCAGAATGTAGCAGACAGATAATCACTAGGAATGCAAACGGTCGTTAGTTCAACTTAGAAATTCTTGAATCAAACATGCAGGCAGATGACAGTGTTAGCCATGAAGCAGAGAAGCAAGATGCAGGGAAATGCAAAGCTTAACTTGACAGTTAGTGTACAGTTCATATGCATCGAGCATCAGATACTAGCAATTTTCCGTTTCAGATTCAAGGACTATGATGAGCCCCCTCGACAGGGTAGCTTGATATGCATATTATAATGCTTGCCTATCAGTCAGGCTAAATTCATGAAATCATACGACCTTAATCCAGTTAGATTTCCAAAGTGATAATTGCTTGGAGCCATCTTGACCTCCAGAAGTCCTTATGCTTAAGTCCGGTCTTTAGGCCAAAGCTTGCGGATTAAGTGTAAGCGATATTTGGTCACCGGCATAAACACATTCCACGTGTTCCGGTCGGCTTGTCCAATGCCGACGCGCGTTTCACCCGCTAGGTATGTCGGGCTTCATCAGGGCGTGATGATGTGGGGAGCTTCACGTCTCCCTTTTAAACTCGCCAAACTGTGCGCCCCTACTGGTGGGTGAAATTTTCACAAGATACAGCTATAAAATAAACGATTAAAGAAAGCACATACTACCTATTGTGTGCTTCTGAGCTCAAACAGGCCCTCATTGTATAAATTGTAATCTAAATACAAAATAAATAAAGAAAGTATTCTAAAATTTAATGAAAACCCATATTGCTGTAATATGTGCACCGGGAAATTGTTATATAGGAAAAAGGGGGAAAAAACTTTCTTAGTCTGATTAGCCTAAATTTCATACACATATTACAATTTAGTTTTCACTTTTTAGTTTGTTTCATTAAGATCATGTCTAAAGTCAACATAGGGGATATCAGGTGTAATAGCACCAGGGTCTTTATGTTCTATAGAAAACATGCCATATCTAGTCTATCATTTAACCCTTGAGGTAACTGGGTTTCCAAGATAGAAATCCACCGGCATTCTTTACGGAGGAGTGCCTTATCATTGTCGCCCCCCTATTGTTTTTAATGCCCCTGTCAATGCCAATGAAGGAGAGTGAGTCAGGATTGCATGCATGAGCATTTTCAAAATGCTTCGCAACGTTACTTTTGGGATTTTTATTCTTAATATCATCCCGATGTTCTGTTATCCGATCTTTGATAGCTCTTCTGGTTTTTTCCACGTAAAAACGCGGGCAACTACTGGAGAGAAGATAGATGACACCTTCACTATTGCATGTTACATGATGCTTCAGTTTATATGTCTTCCCTGTGTGGGTGGCGAATACCTTAGTTTTCACCATATATTTACACGCCACGCACTTCCCACAGGGATGGTTTCCAATAGATCTATTTTTAGTGAGCCAATCGGAAGAGCTATCAAAGATCGGATAACAGAACATCGGGATGATATTAAGAATAAAAATCCCAAAAGTAACGTTGCGAAGCATTTTGAAAATGCCCATGCATGCAATCCTGACTCACTCTCCTTCATTGGCATTGACAGGGGCATTACAAACAATAGGGGGGCGACAATGATAAGGCACTCCTCCGTAAAGAATGCCGGTGGATTTCTATCTTGGAAACCCAGTTACCTCAAGGGTTAAATGATAGAATAGATATGGCATGTTTTCTATAGAACATAAAGACCCTGGTGCTATTACACCTGATATCCCCTATGTTGACTGTAGACATGATCTTAATGAAACAAACTAAAAAGTGAAAACTAAATTGTAATATGTGTATGAAATTTAGGCTAATCAGACTAAGAAAGTTTTTTCCCCCTTTTTCCTATATAACAATTTCCCGGTGCATATATTACAGCAATATGGGTTTTCATTAAATTTTAGAATACTTTCTTTCTTTATTTTGTATTTAGATTACAATTTATACAATGAGGGCCTGTTTGAGCTCAGAAGCACACAATAGGTAGTATGTGCTTTCTTTAATCGTTTATTTTATAGCTGTATCTTGTGAAAATTTCACCCACCAGTAGGGGCGCACAGTTTGGCAAGTTTAAAAGGGAGACGTGAAGCTCCCCACATCATCACGCCCTGACGAAGCCCGACATACCTAGCGGGTGAAACGCGCGTCGGCATTGGACAAGCCAACCGGAACACGTGGAATGTGTTTATGCCGGTGACCAAATATCGCTTACACTTAATCCGCAAGCTTTGGCCTAAAGACCGAACTTAAGCATAAGGACTTCTGGAGGTCAAGACGGCTCCAAGCAATTATCACTTTGGAAATCTAACTGGATTAAGGTCGTATGATTTCATGAATTTAGCCTGACTGATAGGCAAGCATTATAATATGCATATCAAGCTACCCTGTCGAGGGGGCTCATCATAGTCCTTGAATCTGAAACGGAAAATTGCTAGTATCTGATGCTCGATGCATATGAACTGTACACTAACTGTCAAGCTAAGCTTTGCATTTCCCTGCATCTTGCTTCTCTGCTTCATGGCTTACACTGTCATCTGAAAGAAATAAAGAATTGAAGCTCACCAATATGCCAAAAAGTAATTCACTTTATTGTAGAGACAGAAAATAAACTGACAGGAATAATTTATTGATGTATGACAGTGCTCATCATCCCTCCTTGATCAGGTCACTACCTAAAAGTCAATTACTTAGGGTTAAAAGGATTGTCACAGAAGCATCCAAGGTTCCAATAAGATTGGCAGAGATGGGTGACAAATTTTTGGAACGTGGCTATCCACAGGATCTGATTTCGGACACCATTGATATGGTGTCCCAGTTGGATCGTGATGCCCTTCTAAAATCTAAAAAACTCTCTGATAAAAATCAAAAAAGGATAGTATTTGTGTCTGAGTTTTCTAGACAGAGTGATCAGGTGTTGAAAATCATACAGAGACATTGGGGCATCTTGAGAAGATGTAATGTGGACGTTGAGGAGTTTGACAAGTTCCCTACAAGCGTAGTAAAAGCCTTAGGGATTCATTAATACGGGCTGACATCGGTTCTGTCAAATCTACATCCCAACAGTTTATCACTAAAAAGAATCTTGGTTGTTTCCCTTGTCTCGGGTGTAGCAACTGCAGTTGCATAGTGAAAAGTCCCTATTTTTTACATCCACATAGTGGGCATAAATTTAATTATAGGGATTTTTTCACTTGCAACAGTAGTTATGTCATATACATGATCAAGTGTCCATGTGGGAAGGCCTATGTTGGCGAGTCCACTAGGAGGGTCCGTGACAGAATAACTGAGCACAAGAGCAACATCAGGTGTGGTAAAGTGTCAGCCCCAGTGGCCTATCATTTCTTGGCAGCAGGCCATCAAATAAGCCAACTTAGGTTTCAGGTGATTGAACAGGTGAAAGTCCCTAGAAGGGGTGGAAATAGGGAAGTTTTGCTTAAGCAAAGAGAATCCTTCTGGATTTTTCACCTTGACACCTTGGAACCAAGGGGGCTTAATAGAGAGATAGATTGGTCAGTTTTTTACTGATCTATCCCTCTATTATGTTTATATATAATGACAAATCTATTCTGCCATTTTCTATAGTTGTACAGTGGATTAAATTTGATAGGTTAAAAACTATTAAAATAAATAAAAAAAATCTTTTTGACATAGTTTGAATCTGTAATCAGGGCTTCATAGCTGTTTTTTGTTTTGTTTTTATTTTAATATTAGGAAATTATACACCTAGGGGGCCGCTAGATGGCGCTGTCCCTCTATTATTGTATTGTTAGAAAGATTGTAAGGGTTAATCCCAGGTAAGCTATTTAAACAGGTGTACCTGTATAGGTTGTTATCACATGATTAAGGGGCATACTGCCCCGAAACGTAGTGGTATTTGGACCCTGCCTGTCTCTACAATAAAGTGAATTACTTTTTGGCATATTGGTGAGCTTCAATTCTTTATTTCTTTCATTGATACATGGGAGGTTGGTAGTTACTCCCTGAAGCTTACACCATTGGCGTGATTGCTGGATAACACTGACTTTCTAACACTGTCATCTGCCTGCATGATTCAAGAATTTCTAAGTTGAACTAACGACCGTTTGCATTCCTAGTGATTATCTGTCTGCTACATTCTGCATTTTATGCTATTTTGTATTTTTGCCGCTTGCACTTCTGTCGCTGTCTAAAATCAATGTACATATCTTGGGGACATGCTCTCAGTAACTACTTAGATCCCACATTTTAAAACCTGCCCGGTATATAGCCTTACTATGTAAGGTTCCGTACGCAGCTGGGTGTAGTAGCCTGTTTGCTGTTCCCCACACATATACACTTTATGCAACTGTACATAATGCTGCCCAAGCTTGCCGTTGATAGCTATTGAGGTTAGAGGTTTCTACCTACAACCTAGATTTATGCATTTAATTTTGTATATTTTCTCATTGGTACCTACGCAGTTCCCTGACCGGTCAGGTTTATATGTTGATTCATTATTGCTGATAAAATATATACACTATTGTTCTATCTATACTGCAATTTTTCTGCTACAGGAATAGGGAGATTAAGGGGTGTTGATGATCGCTCCCTCTCTCAGCAACCTAAGCAGATTTTGGATACATATTTTTCATTTTTAGAGCTTAATACATTTATTTTTGAAAATAGTGCTGAATTCCCTGTCTTTTATCCAGGTGTATTTTCCAGGATTTTTCTTTCTTTTTAACTCATGTATATATATATATATATATATATATATATATATATATATATATATATATATATATATATATATATATAAATATGTCTGAGCTCCAGGAAGTTTCGGCTGTTGAGTTACACCCGGGTGCTAGAGTTCCTGAAGCTCCAGGCATCTGCCGCATATGGAACCGGAGCGTGATCGGTACTCCAGTTCCATATGACAGCTGCCTATGCCTAAGTTGGTGACAAATAGATAGAGAGGTTTAGAGAGCTGTTTGGGGGGGGGGGGATCAGGGAGGTTGGAGGGTAAGGGGGGATCCTACACTGTAGAAAATCTAAAAATAAAATAAAAAAATGTCTTAAATTTTCATACTGGCAAACTGCTGGTATTAAGATGGGGGTGAGCGAGGGAAGAGAGCCGTTTGAGAAGGATCAGGGGGTGGAAGGTGTCAGGTGGGAGGGTAATCTATACACTTAAGTTAAAATTAACCTTACAGGCTACTTAATTAACCCCTTCACTACCGGTAATAATAGAAGTGTGGTGCCCAGCTGCAATTAGCGGCCTTCTAACTACCAAAAAGCAATGGCAAAGCCACATATGTCTGCTATTTCTGAACAAAGTTGATCACAGAGAAGCTCTTACAATAAGCGCCTCTAGGGGGCGCGAAGCGCATCAGATGTTTTGTCTGTCTGTCCTCCTGTTTCATGTCTGTGCTTTGTAATGAACTCTGGAATTTTTTTTTATGTCCGTTTGTTACAATTTTAAATAAATCTTGTGCATTATATAGCACCTGTTTGCAGTGCCTGCATATTTCCTTGATTGAATCTCTTACAACCATTTGTGCCATGATTGCACAACCAATATTTAAATAATTTCAGTGAGAAACCCAAAGTATGTGAAAAAATTAACAATTTTTTTTTTATTTGATCGAATATAGTGGTGAAATAGTGGCATGAAATATACCAAAATTAGCTTAGATCAACACCTTAAGTTGTCTACTTAAAAAAATAAATATATATAGTTTTGACAGGTAAATAAAAAAAACAAGGCTCCATTTCTGTTAAAATGGAGTAATAGCAAAAATGCTAAAAATTCTCCTGTATTTTGGGCAAATTTTTCCCTGAAAGTCCTGGTAGTGAAGGGGTTAAAGCAAAACTTACTTCAGTATCAACCATTCAAAGAGCTTTTTAAAGGCATATTTTCCTCTGGAGCAGAATGAGGCTGTTCCATGAGTGCAATTTTGAGTATGTTTAACTTTTTGAAGGAGCTAAAATGTCCTTTTAAGAACTTGTCATGGAATGTGCGGCTTGATGTACAAATTGCTTCATATTAATTTTAAGGCTTCCATGTATTAACCCACAGAAGGACAAGGTTCCAAGGCAGGCAAACCTCTCTGCCCATGATCATTGGGAGCAAGACAGCATCCCTGGCAGGGATACATGAGAGAAGGGCTTTTCATTCATCCCGAATGGATCAGCCTGGGATGTTTTAGTTGAAATAATCTTTATTGTCAGAAAGGAAGATAAGAGACATTATATCTAATACATCATGCTCCTAGTTCAGATAAACATATACAGGTGGCCCTCGTTTTACAACGGTTCAATTTACACCGTTTCAGAATAACAACCTTTTTTTCCAGTCATGTGACTGCTATTGAGAAGCAGTGCATTTATTAAAATAGCCAGTAGGTGGAGCTGTCCGCTTGTGCTGCACTAAAGCTAAGCAAGCTGAAATTAATCAGTTTAACCAGACCTGAGCTATCGATCAGATTTCAAAGGAACAAGACCTTCCTGTCTATAAATCAGTCCAGATTGGAATGCATAGAAAGAACTGTTTGCAGAAAAATGCAAGTGAAGTCTGTGTTGTGTGATTATTTTATTAGGTTTATAATGCTGTGAATAAGGCCAGGGGGTCGAAACGTGTAAGACGTATTAGGATTAAGCTGATATTATTCTTTGGATTTTAAGCTTTTTTGTATTAATAAACTAACTTTTTATCTAAAAGTGCTATTTGTCCTGACTCGCTGGTGTTCTACGGTTTTGGCTTATAATGCTATTTAGCAAATGTTTTTGTTCATTTAACTTAGTTTAATTATATATTCTGTGTTGTGTGATTATTTTATTAGGTTTATAATGTTGTTTAGCATTTAAAGTCTTCATTTCAAAGCTTTAAAAATAATGTATTAGGTGTTACTTATGACAATTTTGAGAGGGGCCTGGAACCTATCTCCCTCACTTCCCATTGACTTACATTATAAACTGGGTTTCAATTTACAACGGTTTTGATTTACAAACATTCCTTCTGGAACCTAACCCCGGCGTAAACTGAGGGCTACCTGTATTTATATTCTTTGTTACAGTCTCAAGACCTCTTATCATGTTTGATAAAGTTTTATAATTCCATATATCTGTCTCAAACAACGTGAGAGATAGTTGGAGGATGAAACAACCTCTCTCAGCAATTTGTATATCCATCTGGCATTTCCAATGTATCTCCATCATTATTGAAATCTCTGATAGTCCATAGAGTCTTAGGAAAAGCTCCCACCCACTGAAGTTGCCTACAGGCATAGGAGATATATGAGGTCCTGTTTATTTTCCCGAAGTAGGAACAAAATTATCCATAGTCTTCAGCCTGGGATGTTTTAAAGGGACATGCAACCCATTTTTTTTCATTCATCAGATAAGGCATATCATTTTTAACAACTTTCCAATTTTACTTCTTCTATCAATTTGCTTCATTGTTTTGGTATTGTTTATTAATGGAGTATCAATGTACTAGTGGGAGCTAGCTGAACACATCTGTAAGCCAATGACAAGAGGCATATATGTGCAGCCACCAATCAGCAGCTAGCTCCCAGCTCCTGAGCCTACCTAGGTATTTTTTTCAACAAAGGATACAAAAAGAACAGATCAAATTAGATAACAGAAGTAAATTGGAAAGTTGTTTAAAATTGTATTCTCTTTCAGAAAAACCTTGGTTACAAATTTTGCTTTTGACATCTTTAGTGAGGGTGGGACAAATCTCACTTTTTTCACAAAAGCAAAAATTGTTTGGTGTACCTTTTAATATTGTATCAATTATCCGTAGCCATCATATTTTCTTTTGCTTTTGTCCCTATATCTTTTACTTCCTAGAAGGTCTCTGAAAATCTGAAACACTAAACCTAGATTTAAAAAAACATTTTTGGAGTCACCAGTGACTTACAGCAGTTTATGAACTGCCGGCGCCTAAGAAAAAAAAAAAGTTTAATCGCCTGTAAAAGTCTAACCCGTCTCCAAAAAATGAACCCGACACGTCAAAACCCCTATATCCACCATCCCCCCACATTGCAACTAATAATAAAATGTATTAACCTCTAAACTTCCATCCCCCACAATGCAATCTACCTATTTAAACTATTAACCCCTAATCCACCAACCCTTACATCGCAAACTAGCTAATAAATGTATTAACACCTAATCACCATCCACCCGCAACACAAAGTACCTAATAAACATATTAACCCCTAAACCGCCATCCCCACAACACAATCTAATTACACTATTAACCCCTGATCTGCCAACCTCCCACATTGCAAACTACCTATAAAACTATTAACCCCCTAATCTGCCAACCCCCACAACACAATCTACCTAATTAATGTATTAACCCCTAAACCGCCATCCCTCCACAATGCAAAGTATTAATCTAATCACTAAGCCCCCTTACCTAACACCCCCTAAATTAACCCCAATTACATAAAAAAGACTATCTCCCTAAAAAATGAAATACAAATTACCAAAATAAAAAAATCCTAAATTAACATTAAAATAAAAAATCCTAACATTACAGTAAAAACTAAGCTCACATGAAAATAAAAAAATCTAATATTACAAAAAATAAAAATATCTAAGATTACAGAAAAAAAATTAAAAAAATTAAAAATGAAACCTAATCTAATACCCCTATAAAAACAAAAAAGCCACCCCAAAATAAAAACATACCCTCAACTAACACTAAACTACCAATAGCCCTTAAAAGGGCCTTTTGTAGGACATTGCCCTAAATAAATCAGCTCTTTTACATTAAAAAATACAAATTAACCCCTAACAGTAAAACACCCAACCCCCCAAAATAAAAAAGCCCTAATCTAAAAAAAAAAAAAAAACACCCAAAAAAAAACTTAACACTAACCCCGACATAGGTACTCACCATTCCTGAAGTCCAGCAGTGAAGGTCTTCTTCCAGGGGGCTCCATCTTCATCCAGCACGGGGCCATCTTCTTTCTTCATCCCAGTGGTACGGGGAGCGAAGGCTGTGCGGAGCAGGAACGGCGGCGGCGCAGACATCCAACGTGGAGTGTCCTCTTCATGCAATCGTCCACCGCACACTGAAGATTGAATGCAAAGTACCCCTTTTGTATTTGGCTACCTTGCATTCCTATTGGCTGAAAATTCCAAATCAGCCAATAGGATGAGAGCTATTTAAATCCTAATCCTGATTTAAAATTTGAGTCTTAGGTTGTTTTTCTTAGATTAGGGCTTTTTTTTTAATGGTCACCAAAGAGCTGATTGCCCTTTCTTAGGACAATGCCCATACAAATGCCCCTTTGGGGGCAATGGGTAGATTAGATTTTTTTAGAGTTAGGTCTTTTTTATTTTGGGGGGTTGGGTGGTTTTACTGTTAGGGGTTAATTTGTATTTTTTAATGTAAAAGAGCTGATTTCTTTAGGGCAATGCCCTACAAAAGGCCTTTGTAAGGGCTATTGGGGGTTTAGTGTTAGCTTAGGGGGTGTTTTTATTTTGGGGTTGCTTTTTTGTTTTTATAGGGGTGTTAAATTAGGTTTATTTTTTTTTTAATTTGGATAATTTCGTTTATTTTTTTCTGTAATCTTTTTTTTTTTAAATTTTTAAAAAAAAATTTAATATTAGATTTTTTTATTTTAATTTAATCTTTCATGTAATAATAGTGTTAATAGGTAGATTGGGTGGTGGGGGGTTGGTGGATTAGAGGTTAATAGTGTAATTAGATGCTTTGCGTTTTAAGTGGGTGGCGGATTAGGGGTTAATAATTTTATTAGTTATTGCAGTGGGGGGATGGCAGTTGAGAGGTACATATTGCGCATGCGTTAGGTGTTTGGTAAGACTTCCAGGGAGTTACAGTCATCATATACTGACTGCGCCTGCCTATGTGTGGCGTGGTGAATATGGAGTAAAATTTCTCCATTTTTGTTGCGTAAGTCCTTGAGCTGGAATATGTGATGCCGACTTGTGACGACAATTCTATGTTAGTTTATAGGAGTAAAAACAGCGGGCAACGGGTAAAATATACGCACAGCATTTGTATGCCGTGCCGTATATGTAGATTGCTAGTTTCACAAAATAATTGGCGACACCGGCTTTTGCGGGCGACGCCACATATGTGATCAGGACCAGTGTTTCTAGCTTACAAAATATTTACTGATAATATATATTTGTTATCCTTCCTTTGTTTATAGATTGATTGTGCGCCAAGCGTAACACACCCGTTCCCTAGATAAGGAAATATTGCATTCTTTTTTTTCTTAAAGCAACCTTTAAGGGGAAGTAAATTCAAAATGACACTTTTGTGGTTTGGATAGAACATGCAATTGTATGCAACTTTCCTTTACTTACTCACTGTACTGAATCTCTGTTTAAACTATTGAAAGTTTTGTTTTTGATATAAAGGGACAGTTTACCCCAAAATTTTCTGCCCTTTAATTTGTTCGCAATGATCCATTTTACCTGGAGTGTATTTAATTGTTTACAAGTAGCTTGTTTACAATTATTTCGGCATTTGAAATAGCTGATTTAGCCTGCTGTATCCCCACCTGTATTGAAAGTCTATTGACAGTCAATGTAAACACAGCCAGCAATATTCGAATTTGAAAAATTAAAATCTATATATTTGTAATAGTATTTCTAATGTAATATTCAAATTATGCAATATTCTAAATAGAAACATTTGAATTTATATATTTGCATCTATTATGTATTAATTTACTAAATTCCCTACCACTTAAACTGTTGAACTTCTGAATAGTATTTCTTAATTCGAAGGTTACATTTGAAATTTCGAATGTGGATATTTAATTTCATTATGAACATTCGAAAACGAAAATAACATTAGATTACCGAATTTTAATGGATTTTTATTCTTATCAACATTCAATTGTGCAAAACGAATGTCCACAGGACTATTCTTTCTACCAAATAAATTACACTTTCAGCACATTCGACCATCCCTACTCGTTATCTTATCACTCAATGGCTTCCCTTTCTTATCTCTATCTCTGTACAATACTTAGAAAGAACAATTGAAAATTAACATTTTAGAGCTTTATCTCTTCCACCTCCCACTGAGAGTGTAATTTCTTCCTCTGGCCGTGTTTACATAGTTTCTCAACAGCCTATAACTAGGTATAGAAACTTTCAGTATAGGTAGGGATACTACAGGCTAAATCAGCTATTTCAAATGCTTAAAGGGACACTCAGGTCAAATTAGATTTTCATGATTCAGATACAGCATGTAATTTTAAACAACTTTGCAATTTACTTCCATTAAAAAAAATGTGCACAGTCTTTTATATTTACACTTTTTAAGTCACCAGCTCCTACTGAGCATGTGCAAGAATTCACAGACTATACGTATATGCATATGTGATTGGCTGATTGCTATCACATGGTACAGGGGGAGTGAAAATATACATAACCTTGAAATTTGTTAGAAAAAAATCTACTACTCATTTGAAATTCAGAGTAAATGCTATTGTATTGTTTTGTTATCATGCATTTGTTGATTATGCAAATCTACTGTGTTTACTGGTCCTTTAAGGAGCTATTTGTAAACAATTTAATTCACTCCAGCAGGTAAAAGGGATCATTGGGAACAAATTAAAGGGAAGAGAGTTTTTGGGTAACTGTCCCTTTATGTCAGCATTTACAGGATATGTTTGCATTCTTGCCTTTTGATTCTTATGTTGTCTCTCTTCACTTATAGGTGGCGTCCTCTGTGACCTCCCCTGAAATTATCGCTGATGATTTTTCTCCCTCTGCTTCGTCTGATGCTTCATATGCAGGTGCCTCAGGGTCTTCAGCCCTGGTGAATGAGAATGTAGAGCATATGCTTATACCTTGCCTCCTGCTCCTTCTGGTATCTGGTTAAGGTGAGCCATACATTTTACACCTTACAACAGAGAGGGCGTACAGTAACTCTGGTTGATGTGAAGGTAAACTTTAATGAATGAGTGCCCGGTTTTTAAAAATACTATCAAAAACAGGGGCACTTTCAGGGGCGTGGCTAGGTGCGGCCATTACAAGCTGCATATTCTGAAGTTTCTGAGAGTACTTTATAAATCCCATAATTATCTCGGAATTTATAAAACATCCAGCTGTAAAAGGAGTATTTTTGAAATCATTATAACCTACGGATTCTACTGATACGTAGATTGCAGGAGATATACCAATGACTTTTGATCACTACAACTGAGGCCTGTAAAGGAGACCTGCCGTGAAACATCTGATAACCCCCACCCCCCCGAGTTACCGGGTAATGTAGCTGCATCTAGAATATAATTATTTATCTCACTAATCCACAACTTACTGTAGTAGCACCTATATAAGTTTTTGAGAGAAGAAGGTGACATTGCTTGATTACAAAGTTCTGGCCATGCTTTCCTTAGACGGATGGGAAACACATTTGTACCAAGTACTAGATGATACCTTTGATGAGTTAACTTGTCTACTCTATGAAACTTTTGCCGACCTGCTCTCGCAGCTATGCGAGATGACATCTGAGGCACACCCGGGGAGCTTCGCGGAACAAGACCGGATTCACTTACCCTCAATTGATAAAATCACTGCAAATGACTTGGATGTCATAGCTGTCATTGGTAGGGCCTTGGATGTTAAGGAAAGCGTGGTAGCCGGAGCAACGGATTGTACGTTTTTGAACTACAAAAGACATTCAACAAGCCTCACACAGCCTGATCCAATGGTCAATACCTCAACACTGTTTAACATGCTGCGGAATACCACTACCTCCTATGCAGACTTTGCTACTAACAGACCTCAATCGTCGAGAGTAGACATAGGTTAACACTTGTTATTATATACAAACTAAAGTGGTCTTTTGCTTTTTGAGCTATGTTCTCCCTCATATCTAACTGCATAATAAACCTCTTAGAACCTTAGACGATGGGGAATGAGATATGGATGTCAAGTATGTTATTGGGTACTGGTTACATTGTGTTGTTCTGATACTGTATTATACTTTCATAAGCCAAATTGATATATGCTGAAATTCCTATTATCTTATGTAGCAAGTCTTGTAGATAAGAGATTATATATGTGCTGTATACATTGTACCACGCAAGCCTTTAACTTTATTCTACTCGCTTTAAATATACACATAGGAATCGCAGTTCAAGATTTTGGGTTCCCTCACTTAACATATGTAGATCATTCATAAAGGGCTGTACCTCCTTGTCTGTAGCCGAGACAATGGAGTTTAGCCACATTTAAAAATTGTATTAATTGGATTTTATCATATTACAGTACCCATATCTAGATGCTACATATATTGGTTATAATGTATTTAAGCTGCTATTAGTAAATAGGATAACACTCTTGATAAGGAACATTTGTACTTATTGGAACTAGTAACTCATACAAGACCTTGGAGTCTGGTGGTCTTAACTTCCCCTACCTATTCCCCCATGACCAATGACTGCAGGATGTTCTTCCCTTGAATATGGCTACACCAGTTTAGCAACTTTCTTCTTTTTTATTTTACAGAGTGGGTTACCAGTAACTAAGTCACTAATGTTAATACTAAGTTATAAGTGGTGCTTACCCGCTGATTATTAAACTGTGTCTTACTAAAATACTGTATCTATATACTGGGGTCCAAATGTGGCCCCATCCTAATATATACTTCAACACATACCTATATCATTGCTCTATATTTTTTCAACTCTCCTTCCTTTGATATCAGTTTTTTTAGGTACAAAAGCGACCTCTTGTATACTATGGTGAGAATATAATAGAAAATGGAGGTTTCATATATATATATATATATATATATATATATATATATATATATATATATATATATATATATATATATGTTCCTTACACCTGCCCTTATGTATACGTTCCATTGTACTTATAATTTGCTGATCGCATTACTTTCTGTTTACTTACTCCTCAGTATGGTCTAGTTAAGACGTTCATATCTGTAACTTATTATTTCCGTGAATGAACATGTTTACTATGTTGTTATTGCTCAATAAAAGATTAAATAAAAAATAAAAAAATAGGGGCACTTTTGATTCATGAAAGTTTACATTTCAGTAGTTTTGTTAAAATATTTACATTTTCTTCTTGCAAGCCGGAGCAGCGATTCCCCCTCTGAAATGTAAACTTTCATGAATGAAAGTGCCCCTGTTTTAAATATTATTTTTATGCACTCATTTGTGAAAGTTGTATGTGTGTGTGGGTGTGTTTATATGTGTGTGTATGTTTCTGTGGGTGGGTGAATATATGTGTGTGTGTATGTTTGTGTGTGTTTCTATGTATATGTATGTGTATGTTTATTTTAGTGTGTTTATGTGTATATGTGTGTGTTTATTTGTGTTAATGTGTGTGTTTATGTGTTTATATGTGTATGTGTGTTAGTGTGTGTATGTTTGTGTTAGTGTGTTTATATGTGTGTGTGCATGTTTGTGTTAGTGTGCTTATATGTGTATATGTGTGTGTGTGTTTATATGAGTGTTTGTGTTTATGTGTTTATATGAGTATATGTTTGTGTTAGTGTGTGTATATGTGTGTGTTCATATTAGTATGTGTGTGTATATTTGTGTTAGTGTGTGTTTATACTTGTGTTAGTGTATGTGTCTATGTGTCTGTGCATTTATGTATTTATATGTGTGTGTGTATATATTTGTGTGTGTTTATGTGTTTATATGTGTTAGTGTGTGTATGTTTGTGTTAGTGTGTGTGTGTTTGTATATGTGTCTGTGTGTGTGTATATATTTGTGTGTGTTTATGTGTTTATATGTGTTAGTGTGTGTGTTTGTATATGTGTATGTGTGTGCTTTTATTTTTTTCCCCTTCCCCCTCTTCCTCCCCCTGCCATCTCTTCTGTTTTTGTATAATTAATGTGATTTCCTAGTTCCCTTTTTTCTAATATCAATAGCAGGTGTGCAGTTTACAGTTAGTCCATGGCTACCCTGACACAGTCAGCGAGTAGTTGGATAAGAAAACCCAATTGGGAAATATATTGAGTCCTTTTCCTGCCTCACCACTTCTACAGAAGTAGATACATTTAACCCTATCTAATATATGTCACTATTGAGTGTCAATATTCCCCCTCTTAGTGCACTACTCGATAAAATTGGTATTGAGTCTACATCCAGACTGCTGCTGCACCTATCTTGCTTTTTCTTGAGGGACCATCGCTTCCAAGGGCAATATATTATTGGCAGAGGTCTACTTAAAGGTTTTGTCATTCACTGCATGTTTTTTGAGTAGTTTGGCTCTTTTTTACACTGGGCTGCAGCTATGGAAGTGAAATTGTTGTCTGTGCTACCCTGACTGGCAAGCAGACAACAGGACTATGCCTACAGCTGTTATTCATGGCTGAGTGATTCAGGATTCTGTTGCATTGTGATAAACAGAGGATCCTTTTACAAAACTGGCATTTTTTTGTGATTAAAATAGCTACAGAATCAGGTCTTTATTGTCCTTCCTTAGATAAGATACCGAGCTGTACAGTGATGAGAGTGTATATATTAGAATGCAAAATTCAACAAACCTAGCACAAACTTAAGCTGCCCTGATTGGTTGTCAAATCTACATTATTGAGAGTGCATTTCCACAGATATGTGTGAAATTTGGGATCTTTTCCAGATAAGCCCCGCCACTAATGCAAAAGGTGCACGCGTGAAAAGTTAAGCCCCGCCACTTTTGACAGCTCCAATTTAATGCACGCACGCAACCTTGACCTATTTCTGATGTCTAGACATTTGAATATTTTAGCGCGCGCCATAAAAACAACTCCTTATCCGCCTCTTTTCTACGTTAGGACGTAAATCCTGAAATGAACTTTCTGACGCTTTCGACTCTCGTTCATGACAAGGAGCCGGCAATATGTTTTTTGCAAAGCCACGGAGTGATCCATCAGCAACGTTTATGCAACAATGGCCACCAAATGACACTTTCAACTGTTTCTGACAGGTGGAGGTGTAATGCCCGTCAGTGTCGGCAAGAAATCGCTCTTCGAAAGGGAAGAATAAGCGCCAATGCGGCACACACCGATCTTTAGTGGACAGCTACTTGTGTGAGTTCGTTTGGAGGCAAAGGTACCGAAATACGGACCTTTTCATGCGAATTATTAATGACATTTCCCAATTTCACCCTCTTCAATAAAAAATAAAAGTACAAGTTTCATTTCACCCTCTTCAATAAAAACTAATTTCACCCTCTTCAATAAAAAATAAAAGTACAAGTTTCATTTCACCCTCTTCAATAAAAACTAATTTCACCCTCTTCAATAAAAACTAATTTCACCCTCTTCAATAAAAACTAATTTCACCCTCTTCAATAAAATATAAAAGTACAAGTTTCATTTCACCCTCTTCAATAAAAAATAAAAGTATAAAAGTACAAGTTTCATATCCTCTTTTTTATAATCTTTTTTGGGTGGCGGGGGTTAACTTTTTGGCGGGGCTTATCTGGAAAAGATCCGAAATTTGAAAGTATGCCTCAATTTTTGCTGAATTTCAATAGCAGGTCCCCCCACATTTCAAGCTGGTCCCTCTACTATTTCACAGTTGTAGCCAGTTCCTTAATGTTTGAGGCTTCTTTCATGGGTGTGTTCAAGCTTGGTCTGACTCCATTTTTTAAGAGAATATGCCTGATGAAATTAGTGCGCATAGCATATTGGGGGGGTCACTAGACATATACCTTTTTTTTTTGGAATTTTATGGGGTTTTTTCAAATTTTTATTAAACTTTTTATATTTCATTGGAGCTTTGGTGTGGTATTTGGCAGATACTGACATACACCGGTAGTCTTGTTCCTATCTCACACAGAGCTGTGACTGTGGTTCCTGCTGGCCGGAGTTAGTGAATCGGTGCACTGAAATTCACTGGCACGCTTCCAAAAGCACACTTGGGTGCTGCTGTACTGTATGAGTACACTGCACATAGATTTATCCATATTGTGGGTGGATGACTGATACACACAAGACGCCCTCTGTTTTTTTTTTTAGCTTTTATAGAGTGACCATTTGTTTGAAGAAAAAGTGCAGCCTCCTCAGATGTGGAGTGCAGCTGCACTCCAGACTTTGGATTGAGCCTGTTTGAGGATTTATATATCCCTTTGGGGACTTCCATCAATACATACTGAACAGTGTAATACAGCTAAATGCTGGTTGTGTCAGTGTGGCAAACCTAGCCACTTCTGGACTATAACATAAGAAAGGTTGTCTATAGGCTGTATATTGTGCTATGTAGATGTGACAGACCCTTCTGTCAGCACTGAAAGAGTTAACTGTGTTCAGCTATTGTGCACTGTCATTAATGTTATTGATACACAGTCCATTGTTTAATCAACCTCAGAGAGCAGACCCTAGATGATAAGGAAAGACAAGTGTGTGTCTGTGTTTAAATTGTTATCAGCTTGAGCAAGGTATTCTATTGTATCATGTAAAAGGGCGTGTTCCCTCCATTCAATGTACAACATTCTTTCAACCCCCCTTCTGGGGGGGGTCAGACCTGCATAAATACTGGGCATATGAGCCTTAATAAAAGTCATTCTGTTTAAAACCTGAAAACTGGCTGGGTTGTGAATTGCTGATTCCCTATGCAGGACATTGTTCCCTGGTGTTAACCCTTGGTATCCGGTTGGTACCGTTACAATTGGTGGCAAGCGACGGAATGAACCTTATCGCCCAGAAGAGCAACTACACAAGCCAGTAACCTCAGGAAGAGGGGGATTACTACAATACTGACTAAGATGGAAGGAGTACCAGGGACCGAAGTGAATGGAGATGGATTATTCTAAGCTAAAGAGACAAACGTAAAAGGAACTGCTAGAAGCCAGGGGAAAGATAGGCAGCAGCAAACCCAAGGCTATATTAATTGCTGAGCTGATGGAGGGAGACAGAGCTCGCAGCGCTACGCCTCCAGCAGCCATGGAGGAGACCCTATACCAGAGGGAAATGAGGACCAGGCTGGAATTTTTACCCCAACCTGTACCACGGGATATGCTATCCGTGGTAATGGCAGATGTGCAGGAGTACGTGATGGCACACAGTCCGCGGAATGCATCCTCCCGAGCAGAATCCATTTTGGACGCACTCAGCAACCCAGTAAGACCCAAAATCCCATACCATGCATTTAAAATGTTTTGTGAGGAGAAGGATGAGATTGATGGGTATTTACAGGATTTTGAGAGACTGTGCGAGTTACATGATTTGGAGCAGTCCGTATGGGTGCCGGTGCTAGCAGGCAAGCTAGCCGGTAGGGCAGCGGAAGCGTATCGCGCTGTACCCAGGGAGGACAGCAAGGATTACGCTAAAGTGAAGAGAGCGATCTTGGAAAGATATGCCATTACCTCAGAGGCATACCGGCGCAAGTTTAGAGGCCTGCGCAAGCCAGAAAGAGATTCCCATGCAGAGTGGGCCCACAAGCTGGATCAAGCATCTCAGGGGTGGATACAGGCCAGCCAAGCTACCACCATGGAAGAATTGCGACAACTGATGCTGTTGGAGCAATTCTTTAACGGCTTGTCCCCAGAAGCCCAAGAATGGGTGAGAGATCGAAAACCCCTCACCTTAACCGAAGCAGCCAGATTAGCAGACCAGCATTTTGATGCCAGGAGGCACCATGGACTACAGCCTAACAACGGACGGGCTAATATACAATGCCACACCTGCAAGCAGTGGGGACATATGGCACGTGAGTGCACCCAAAATCGGAGCAGACAAGCTTGGAACCAGGTCAGACAGAACCTGGCCCCAAGGGCGGCTGCTCACCCTTACCAAACGGAGCCAGCCGCTCATGAGGTGTTGAGCACCCAAGCCGAGGAACCCCTGGGAATTCTGCATGAGGTGATGTCGGTCCAGGGACTTCGGGATTCGGGAGCTACTTTAACCCTGATAGCTCCCCATTTGGTGCCGGATACAGCACCCACTGGCGGATCCGTGGCAGTACGAGGGGCAGGGGGAGCAGTATACCGATTGCCCACTGCTAGAGTGGAGTACAGACCCCCAGTCACCCCAGCAGCTGCCAGTTACCAACCCCCGGCGCACCGCTATACCACACGGCCTCCGGCCACGAACTACCCTCAGAGAGCCCGGTTCAATTCGCGGGGCTACTCACAACCTATTCGGTGCTTTGGATGTAAGCAACTAGGGCACAAAAGACCAGAGTGTCCCCTAAACGCAGCGAATCAAGCACAGTCCTGGAGAAGACCCGCTGGCGGAATCCCACATAATCCTCAGCCTGTGGCCCGCTACGTAGAGGCGCCAGAATGCTGGGGCAGCCTACATGAAGCAGACCCCGTGCAAGCTGCCCACCGGAATAACCGGCAACGGGTTAAAGTGAATGGGAAGGAGGTCAGTTGTCTACGGGATACTGGTGCTACCATGACCTTGCTTCAAGAGAACTTGGTGCCTGAGAAACAGCACACTGGAGACACTGTGGCTGTGAGGGTAGCAGGGGGCACTGTGTTCCGCCTACCTGTTGCCAGGGTACATTTGGATTGGGGAGTGGGCGCTAGACTTGTGAATGTGGGGGTCAAGAAGGACTTACCTGCTGATGTTCTCCTTGGAAATGACTTGGCCCCCCCTTGTTTCTGCCTATGCTCCCATGGATCCCGCTGATGTTAACCCTGTGACTACCCAAGCCCAGTCCCTCCGGGAAGAGACGCTTCCATGTTTGGGGTGGGGGCAGTACTGAGCCAAGTTGGAGCAGATGGCGGAGAACACCCCGTAGCCTACTTGAGCCGAAAGTTGTTGCCCCGGACATCCCCAAGCCGATCCGTTGGGATCAGACTGTGTATGCCGGCTTGGTTCTGGGGGAGCATTGTGGCAAACCTAGCCACTTCTGGACTATAACATAAGAAAGGTTGTCTATAGGCTGTATATTGTGCTATGTAGATGTGACAGACCCTTCTGTCAGCACTGAAAGAGTTAACTGTGTTCAGCTATTGTGCACTGTCATTAATGTTATTGATACACAGTCCATTGTTTAATCAACCTCAGAGAGCAGACCCTAGATGATAAGGAAAGACAAGTGTGTGTCTGTGTTTAAATTGTTATCAGCTTGAGCAAGGTATTCTATTGTATCATGTAAAAGGGCGTGTTCCCTCCATTCAATGTACAACATTCTTTCAACCCCCCTTATGGGGGGGGTCAGACCTGCATAAATACTGGGCATATGAGCCTTAATAAAAGTCATTCTGTTTAAAACCTGAAAACTGGCTGGGTTGTGAATTGCTGATTCCCTATGCAGGACATTGTTCCCTGGTGTTAACCCTTGGTATCCGGTTGGTACCGTTACAGTCAGTATAATATTGGACACAGTTTGTAGTATATTTATGTATTGATACATCTGGCTTTATGTTGGTTACATTTGTATTGATATTTGATACTATTATTGTTACTAAATTTCTTTACTGTTTGAGCATCCTCTAGTGAGTGTTTAGACAGATATTTTTGGTCAAACTCTTTCAGTTAAACTATGGTGGGGCTGGAAAACGAATGTGCTGCTTATTATACAGATAATGCTGTTCAGGTTATTTCCTATCAATCTGCGTCTTCCCCACCTATAGTTACACTCCTGCGTCATCTGGTTCGGAAATTCCTGCAGCACGTAATCATCTTAATAAGAATACCCTTTGGGTTTGAACGTGTTTGCAGATCCTTTATTATGTCTTGATTTTATTTTTCCATTCTGCTTTTGTTCCTTTTTCATGTGCATCTGCAGAACATTCACCCAGTGGTTTGTACAGAGCTTTGCTAATTTCCTTAGGACATAGCCTGGCTGGGGGTTGTAAATCATGTGTGTCCAGGGTGCCTATAATTGATGAGATACACTTTCCAGTTCCAATCATTCACCTAGGTTGCCCTTTACTCTTCATTGCTGGTCAGCAGCAGGTTGTGTTTTTTTATGTTGGAGCTCCTGGCACACTCCTGGGTAAATTCTATTTTGAAGGCTGAAGTCACTCTGACCCTGATGATATGTTCTGCTGCAGCTTTTAGTATTTGTTTTCTAAAAGGAGGGAAATCTTTTGCTTCTATTTACTTTGTACTTTTATTAAGGTATTTACATAATTTCTTCTACTATATTAGATTTTAAAGGGACAGTCTAGTCAAAATGTACTTTTAGCATCAATTTTGCTTTGTTCTCTTGGTATTCTTAGTTGAAAGCTTAACCTAGGGGGCTCATATCAAATGTCTTAGCCCTTGAAGGCAGCCTCTTATATGAATGCATTTTGTCATTTTTTCACAACTAGAGGGCGTTAGTTCATGTGTGCCATATAGATAACATTGTGCTCATGCCCGGGGAGTTACCTAGGAGTCAGCACTGATTTGGCTAAAATGCGAGTCTTTCAAAAGAGCTAAAATAAGGGGGCAGTCTGCAGAGGCTTAGATAAAAGGTAATCACAGAGGTAAAACTTGTATTATTATAACTGTGTTGGTTATGCAAAACTGGGGTATGGGTAATAAAGGGATTAAAATGGGTTGAGCTTGCAGGGAAATCAGATATCCTTATTTTATCACTTTCACACGCACATGATTATTTATATTATCCCTGTCTGTATACCAAAGCCCAATACTTAGAACAATTGAAAAACAACATTACTGCTTATCTCTTCTACCTCCCACCGAGAGTGTAATTTCTTCTGCTGGCTATGTTTACACAACTGTTCTATAGACAATAATTTAGAAATTACATTTTCAGCATAAGCAGGGATACCACAAGCAAAATAAGCTATTTCAAATACGGAAATGAAGTTAAAAGAACTCTTCCGCTTTTGCTCTCTTATCTTTCTCTCTGTGTTTTCTTTCTCTTCCATCTTCTTTCTTCAATCTTTCTCCTCACATCTCCTCTCTCTCCTTCTCCAGCTCTCTTCTCCCTCATCTCCTCCTCTGCTCTTCTCTCTCTCAATCTCCTCTTTTCTCTCTTTCTCACCCTAAAACATGTTTATTTATAACAAACGTATTTAAAATAAATAATGTAGGGCCAGACTACAAGCGGAGAGGTATTTACCACTTGCGTGTGTCGGGTAGTGCTCGTAATACAATTTGAAAGTAAACAGTTTTCACTCGCATGCTAACCCAGCCTGCTTGAAAATCTAAACTTCGAATATCACGCGCGCTGTAATGAATTCCCCATAGAAATCAATGGAGCAAAAAAGCGGGAGATGGGGGGGGGGCATCGTGCACTAATCCAATATGAAAATATGAATATTTCACATTCCAATGTTCTTCACATAGAAGAATATGTTCTATTTATTCATAAATTCATATTTCTACATATCTGATTGTATTTTGGTACAATATATATCTATATGATTATATATAAATACATTTATATATAGTAATATCTATTTATAAATACATAAAATATATTCTGCTATGTGCAGAACATTGGAATGTGAAATATTTACAGTAAATACATAGTTAAACACTTTACTAAATATGAATTTTGCATAAATATGCTTTTACATGTTTTCATCTACTTGACTGCAAAGGGCTCCAATGTACTTATGTATTTATGTGTTCATATGTTTATATATGTCTGTAAATATTAGGGGTTAATAAATAAAATGTAGGTATCGGCGATGTTGGGGGCGGCAGATTAGGGTTCATAAGTATAATGTAGGTAGCGGCGGTGTCCGGAGCAGCAGATTAGGGGTTAATAATATAATGCAGGTGTCGGCGATGTCGGGGGCGGCAGATTAGGGGTTAATAAGTGTAATATTAGGTGTGTTTAGACTCGGGGTTCATGTTAGGGTGTTAGATGTAGACATAACTTTTATTTCCCCATAGGAATCAATGGGGCTGCGTTAGGAGTTTTACGCTGCTTTTTTGCAGGTGTTAGGTTTTTTTTCAGCCGGATCTGCCCCATTGATTCCTATGGGGAAATAATCGTGCACGAGCACGTTTTACCAGCTCACCGCTACCGTAAGCAGTGCTGGTATTGAGGTGAGATGTGGAGCAAAATTTTGCGCTACGCTCACTTTTTTGCGGCTAACGCCGGGTTTGCAAAAACCCTTAATACCAGCGTTGTCTGCAAGTGAGCGGTGAGGGAAAACTGCTCGTTAGCACCCCACCCCTGTTAACGCAAAACTCGTAATCTAGGTGTTTGTTTGCACAAAAAAGATATGAGTCTGTTTAATAAAAATCCCTTAAAGGGATAGTAAACCCCAACATTTTATTTTATGATTCAGATAGAACATACAATTTTAAACAACTTTCCAATTTACTTCTATTATCAAATTTGCTTCATTCTCTTGTTATCTATTGCTGAAGGGACAGCATTGTACTACTGGCAGCTAGCTGATCACATCTAGTTAGCCAATCACAAGAGACAAATGTGTTCAGGCACCAATCAGCAGCTAGCTCCCACTAGTGTATGATATGTGCATATTCATTTTTAACAAGAGATACTAAGAGAATGAATCACTTTTGAAAATAGAAGTGAATTTAAAAGTGTCTTAAAATGACACGCTCTATCTGAATCATGTAAGTTTAATTTTGACTTTCCTATCCCTTTAATGTTGTTTTATTAGGGCATAAAATATTTTTTTCTACTTTTTTTGCTCATCTTTTTACATTTGCGACTGGTGGTAAAGAGTAAGATTTAGTCATGCTCTGAGCCAAACTCATGTAGTGGCAGCTCAGTGAAAGATACTAATGACAAGGTTGAGATGCAGATACAAATAGTATTTGCAGATGCCACAGAAAGCAATACATGTTGCTATTAATAGTGTACAGTCGCTATGTGTGGCTGCCAGTAACTTGACACCAGTATTTTGATTGAGTGAAAGTCTCAACTGTTTGCGATAAAGTAATTACAGATCCTGTCGTGACTGTGGTGTATCCGTAAAGGAGCGTTAAAGGGACACTGCACTATAAAATTTCCCATTAATGTGTTTCAAATGACTTGTTATACCTACTGCAGAGTATTAAATATAAGGAAAATTGTTCCTTTGTGTTTACTTTTGTGTTTGAAATACAGGGAGTGCAGAATTATTAGGCAAGTTGTATTTTTGAGGATTAATTTTATTATTGAACAACAACCATGTTCTCAATGAACCCAAAAAACACATTAATATCAAAGCTGAATAGTTTTGGAAGTAGTTTTTAGTTTGTTTTTAGTTATAGCTATTTTAGGGGGATATCTATGTGTGCAGGTGACTATTACTGTGCATAATTATTAGGCAACTTAACAAAAAACAAATATATACCCATTTCAATTATTTATTTTTACCAGTGAAACCAATATAACATCTCAACATTCACAAATATACATTTCTGACATTCAAAAACAAAACAAAAACAAATCAGTGACCAATATAGCCACCTTTCTTTGCAAGGACACTCAAAAGCCTGCCATCCATGGATTCTGTCAGTGTTTTGATCTGTTCACCATCAACATTGCGTGCAGCAGCAACCACAGCCTCCGAGACACTGTTCAGAGAGGTGTACTGTTTTCCCTCCTTGTAAATCTCACATTTGATGATGGACCACAGGTTCTCAATGGGGTTCAGATCAGGTGAACAAGGAGGCCATGTCATTAGATTTTCTTCTTTTATACCCTTTCTTGCCAGCCACGCTGTGGAGTACTTGGACGAGTGTGATGGAGCATTGTCCTGCATGAAAATCATGTTTTTCTTGAAGGATGCAGACTTCTTCCTGTACAACTGCTTGAAGAAGGTGTCTTCCAGAAACTGGCAGTAGGACTGGGAGTTGAGCTTGACTCCATCCTCAACCTGAAAAGGCCCCACAAGCTCATCTTTGATGATACCAGCCCAAACCAGTACTCCACCTCCACCTTGCTGGCGTCTGAGTCGGACTGGAGCTCTCTGCCCTTTACCAATCCAGCCACGGGCCCATCCATCTGGCCCATCAAGACTCACTCTCATTTCATCAGTCCATAAAACCTTAGAAAAATCAGTCTTGAGATATTTCTTGGCCCAGTCTTGACGTTTCAGCTTGTGTGTCTTGTTCAGTGGTGGTCGTCTTTCAGCCTTTCTTACCTTGGCCATGTCTCTGAGTATTGCACACCTTGTGCTTTTGGGCACTCCAGTGATGTTGCAGCTCTGAAATATGGCCAAACTGGTGGCAAGTGGCATCTTGGCAGCTGCACGCTTGACTTTTCTCAATTCATGGGCAGTTATTTTGCGCCTTGTTTTTTCCACACGCTTCTTGCGACCCTGTTGACTATTTTGAATGAAACGCTTGATTGTTCGATGATCACGCTTCAGAAGCTTTGCAATTTTAAGAGTGCTGCATCCCTCTGCAAGATATCTCACTATTTTTGACTTTTCTGAGCCTGTCAAGTCCTTCTTTTGACCCATTTTGCCAAAGGAAAGGAAGTTGCCTAATAATTATGCACACCTGATATAGGGTGTTGATGTCATTAGACCACACCCCTTCTCATTACAGAGATGCACATCACCTAATATGCTTAATTGGTAGTAGGCTTTCGAGCCTATACAGCTTGGAGTAAGACAACATGCATAAAGAGGATGATGTGGTCAAAATACTCATTTGCCTAATAATTCTGCACACAGTGTAGTTTTATTGGCTTCTTAATACCATCACATGTTGTTCTCTAGGTAGGATATGCAAATAAAGCAGACCTGCTAATCTGCTAATGATATCTATCAGGTAGATTATGAGTTATGCGCGTTAGAGGGTTTTTAACGAACGCAACAACAGTTGCATTATTTCACCTTCTACAAGGTTTGAAATGGCTGGCTTGTACGTGCGATATGGTTGCGTTGAGCTCCATACCGCACAAAATACAAGTTCTGCTTTGACGTGCTTGTGCACGCTTTCTCCATAGACAACATCGCCGCAACTAAATAAAGATATTAACCCCTAAACCTCTGGCCTCTCACATCACTACCATTAAATAAACCTATTAACCCCTAAACCGCCAGCCCCCCACATCGCAACAACCTAAACTATTAACCCCTAAACCTAACCGTAACCCTAACTCTAAACCTAACACCCCCTAACTTTGACATAATAATTAAAATTAAGCTAAATTAAATTTACAATTATTAACTAAATAATACCTATTTAAAACTAAATACATACTTACCTGTGAAATAAAACCTAAGCTAGCTACAATATAACTAATAGTTATATTGTAGCTAGCTTAGAATTTAGTTTTATTTTACAGGTAAGTTTGTATTTATTTTAAGTTATATAGAATAGATAGAGAGGAGCGCCAAAAGAGGCTGGGTCTGATAAATGTATTGCTAGATCTTAGGTTCGTATAGCTTTGGCTTAGTATTGGAATGGTCTCTATGTGTATATCATAGAAATAAATCTAGATGTGGGTTATGGTATATGTGACACAAAATGTTTATTACAATTAACACGAAAAACATATATAGGTTCATACAATAAAAACAGACGTTATATAGTTAGAACAATAGGATGTACAGTTAAAATCATAAAATACAACCTCACAAATTAAAAACAATAATTAAGTACATGGATCCATGTGGCCACAATTCTAAAAAGACATGGCCTAGGGCAATCTAAAAGGTAAATACAGTTGACTGTATATAATATGGTAGTTTGTTTCGCTGGCGTTTTTTGCACAGTGATGTGAGTACAAAAATGTTATTTTAACATAAGTACAAGAATGTCACTTTAAACATAATAATTGTGATAAATGTGTAGTAAAAAAGTGAATATGGTGGTAAGATAGAAGAAAAATATATAAAAAATAAAAACAGTTCCAAAATAAAATTTGCAATAACTTGTCAGTGAGCACTTGAAATATACACCACAAATAAATACAAATAAAAATGTGATCTAAAAGATGTGATCCAAAAAATGTGTGTGTACAAAAGTGTAGGTGTGTAAAAAATGGTGTAAATAAAGAAAGGTAAAAATCTCAAATGCCTAAAAACCTTTTCTGCACAACTCAAAAATATTGTGAGCAACAAATATGTGTACAAATCGAACAATGTAGACTAAAAACTTCTAAGGTGTAAATGTCCCTAGAGTTCAGTCCATATGATGAAATGTTCCTTTTGAAATTCCTGAGTTGAAATCCTAAGGATGTATATAAGTTCAAGTTCTGTAGATATGTTGAAGATCCAATTGTGAAAAATAAAATTTATATAAAAAATATATGTAAAAGTGAAAATATAAAAGTGTAATCCTATAAAAAGTGATGAGTTACAGGTTAAAAATAATGAAAAAATGTAAAAAATGGAGATAAAAATGATGATACTCCGGAAATTCCTCAAGACCTACAAAAAACAACAAATACTAACATAGTGTGATACTGTTTAGGTATTCTTAGAAATAATAGGAATATAACTCACCATCTATTTTGTCAACGCGTTTCGGCCTGCCAAGGAGGCCTTTCTCAAGACTGATAGATGGTGTTGGTGAGCTCAAGCTTATAAACCCTTAATTGACCAATCATCTCTATGTTTGTGGCGCCAAATTTTAGCGCCAAAAGCGTTTATCCGGAACCGGAAGTGATATACCGGAAGTTATCACATGTTTTTCCGGATGTTTTAATCCGTTTTTTTGTTTGTTTAATTCTTTTTTTTATTTATATGTTTTTGGCCATTCTTTAGTGTTTATCATTTCTTGTAAGGATCTCTAATTGTCTCTTGTGGGAGTACCTGTATTATTTTTACCTTTTACCTTGATGGGTAGCGTAATTTTTGAGCAAATGCAACTTCCGGTGCGACTCGCTGTAACCGGAAGTGTCGGAAGAGGGCGTTTCCGGTCCCGTCTATATGTTTATGTTGGTTTCTGCCTTCTTAGTGCAGACCGCCCACCCGATTTCAATAGATGTAATCTTGTTACCTATACTGTGGGTATCAGGTGTGTGCTAGTTGTTCCAGAAATAGGGAACAATGTTTGGCCAAATTCTTTCCGGTGCTGTTACCCAGAGCCGGAAGTTAGAGAGCCGTATCTTAGTCTCTTATCTAAAATTGCCACAAAACAAGATCTGATTGATCAATATCATAGTACACGATATTATGGTTCTTGTACATATAGTATATAGACTTTGTCATGCAATTGTGTTTTCGCACAATTGCTTGACATGTGTTGCTTCAAATATTTGTAATGCATGTGTATAATCTTATATATGGGGCCACATACCGCCACATATTCTCAAATTTTAGAGACAATTCTATATAGACCAGAGACCTCATCCCATAGGTCTATTGATAGTATGTCATATCCAAAACCGGATTCTGTTTTGTATATCGTTAGTAGCATGTGTCATTCTAAATATTTACAATATATACACAAGAAATGTGTATAAAAAATATACACACAGCAATATATAACCAAAAATATACAAAAAATATGATTATTATTAATCGGAAAGTGATTTTCCACAAATTTGCAATATTTCATTTGTTTGAGTAAAATATTCATTGTTGGATGTTTGTTGAATGTCAACCTTAGGTTATGTGTGATCTATTGTGCAAATTTTTGGAGCGAGATAGAGGTGGATTAGAGTTGGAATCTAAGAGGTAGACTAGATTTGTGTCAAGTGACAATAGTTGTGTGATGGGTTACATCATGTCCCTTTTGTTTTTAGGCGCCCAAGGGGAGTGTGTTAAAAAATGAAACGAGTGGGATTTAGAGGGTAATGGAGAATTCCCCTCAATGAAAATGTCATCTTTTAATAATCATGCCCTTTAAGGCATAGTATAGAGGGAGATTATTATGATCCCCTAAAGCGTGAGCATAGGAGCAAGAGGAGACCTGTCAGCTAAGGGGCATCGTGATGTGACAATAGGACAAGTTTCTATGTCTGTCACAGCTGATGAAACATAAAAATAAAAAATAAAAATAAAAATAAGAATAAAAATAGTCAAAGTTCAGAGATTAAAAAGGCATACTATTGGGTGCTAAATGTAGTTTTTCCATTTCGAGGGGGAGCCTTTGATTCTAATTGGTCTCAAATATGTTCCGAAGTTGTCTAGAGGGGTGTTCATCCTTTTTGATGTTCGTATGGTTGTCTGCTTACTTTAGACTTAGGAGATGGGATAAGTCTTCCTTGTTGTTTAGACCTTTTGGATAAAGGCAGTCGAGGTCGAAGATCCATCTTGACTCTGCAATCAGGAGCTTCTTCTCGTAGTTCCCTCCTCTCCAATTTGGTTTTATTAGTTGGATCCCAAAATAATTGAGATCTTTTATGTTTCCTCTGTGTTTATTGGCAAAGTGGCTGTATAGTGCCGTATCTGTGTTGCCGTGCTCAATTTGTAGTAGGTGTTCCCGTATCCTGTCTTTTAGGCACCTTGAGGTCTGCCCGACGTATTGGAGTCCACAGTTGCATTGGATTATGTAGATCGTCCCCTTATTGCTGCACCTTATCAGACTCTTTATTTCGTATTCGGTGTTGGAATTGTGGGAGGTGAATTTCTTTGTCTTTAGCCCCCTCTTGCACGCTTTGCAGCTAGGGCACGGATAAAATCCTTTAATGTGTTTCCCTGATGTATCTTTTACTCTTGTCTCTCTCAGACGTGGGATACTGGGGGATAATATGTTCTTTAGGTTGTCTGATTTTCTGTAAATGAATCTTGGTTTTTCAATGAGGGTTTCCCCTATAATATCGTCATTCCTCAATAGGTTCCAATGTCTTCTTACGATTCTCTCTATTACCCGTCTGTTCTCACTATATTGAGTGATGAAGGCAACATCTATGTGGTCGGTGTTCTCATCTACTTTCACTCTCTTGTCCTTATATTTCAGAAGCTCTTTGCGTTCCCTGCTTCTGACTTCCTCTATGTCTTTCTGTAGTCTTACTTCGTCATAACCTCTTTCCAGGAAACGTGTCTTAAGTACCTCTGCCTGGGTTTCCCATAGATCTTGATCTGAACAGTTCTTCTTCAACCTGAGTAATTGTCCCTTCGGGATGTTTTCTTTCCATCTTGAATGATGGCAGCTTTCGTTGTGGATGTAGTTGTTACAATCTACTGGTTTGAAATGGGTGGAGGTCTTGATTTTTCCATCGGTAATCATTATCTTTAAATCCAGAAATGTTATCTCATTGCTGCTGATCTCATAGGTAAATTTGAGATTGTTGATATTTTTGTTCATGACGCTCAGGGTGTGTTCCAAATCCTCTTTGGAACCGCTCCATATTATGAGGATGTCGTCTATATACCTATGGTAGGACACTAGGTCCGCGCCGGCTGGGCAGGAATCCCAAAAGATGTGCTCCCATCTGCCCATATAGAGGTTGGCATAGCTCGGCGCGAACCTAGTCCCCATAGCTGTTCCGCATAGTTGCCTGTAATACTTCCCATCGTGATGAAAGTAATTATGTGTCAAGATGTAACTGATTCCTTCCAGGATGAATTCTTTCTGAAGATCTGGCACTGTCTGATCTTTCCTTAGGAAGTACTCAACCGCTTCCAGACCTCCCTCATGTGGTATACTGGTGTATAGGGAGGTCACATCGCATGTGACAAGTAGGTAGCCTTCCTTCCAGTCCGTGTTGTCCAGGATGTTCAAAATTTGGGTTGAGTCTCTCACATAGGATGGTAGCTTTGTTACATATTTCTGCAGGTTTCTGTCCAGGTATTCTGACAGATTGCTAGATAATGACCCTATACCGGAAATGATGGGTCTTCCTGGAGGGTTGTGGAGTGTTTTATGTATTTTGGGAAGGTAATAGAAGACTGGAGTGATCGGGTGCTCTATGCTCATATATCTGTATTCTTTATGGTTAAGGATCTCGTTGTCATGAGCCTCTCCTAGGATGCCATCCAGTTCTCTCTTGTATGTTTCTACTGGGTTGCTTCTCAGAATTTCGTAAGTTTCCTTGTCGGATAGTATTCTCTTACACTCCATACTGTAGTCTTCTTTGTTTAAAACCACAATGCCTCCTCCCTTGTCTGCAGGTTTTATTATTATGTCTCTGTTGTTCTCTAATTCTCTGATAGTTTTCATCTGGGTCTTCGATAAGTTGTGCTTATGTCTTGTTAGTTGTTTCGGATTGATGTTTCTCAAGTCGTTGCTTACCACCATCTCGAAGGTTTCTATAGCGTTACCTTTACTTGCTATAGGGTAAAATGATGAACTAGGTTTCAAATCAGAATGTTGATAAGGATCCGTGTTTTGTTGCGTACTCTGTCTGATGATCTGACTTCTCATGTTGGATTCTATAGGCGATTTCATAAAATGGCGTTTCAGGGTTAGTTTCCTAACGAATTGCTTAATGCTGACGAACGTGTCGAATTTGTTAAGCCCCTTGGAGGGGGCAAAGGAAAGGCCATAATTAAGGATCGAGTTCTCTTTGTCTGTTAGTATGGTGCTGCTGAGGTTGTAGATTCCTTTATAGGTAGCTCCTTTCTCTGGTGTTTCTACTTTCTGTGTTCGCTTGCTATTTATTTTCCTTCCTCCTCTTTTTCCCCTATGGTCTTTCTTTTTTCCATTGGGTGTTGGAATTCTTCTGTATTTGAATTCTTCCTTTTCATGGAAGTTCTCTCTAGTTCCTTGGTGGTTAATAGGTGTTCCTCTAAAAAACGTTGTTCAGAATTGGAGGCTTTCTGGTTGTCATTTGTGTTTCCATTCGAAGTTTTATTGGCCAGTCTTGTATTCGGTGGTCTTGGGTCTAGTTGAATGCTCACTTGGTTTTGTACCCCAACAGTGGGTCTTATTTTATTCATAGTTGGTGTATTCTTATGTCCCTGATGTTCCCTCCTTTTGTCGTAGGGGTTGTACGAGTGATATTCCTGGTTCTGCTGATTCCATTCTTCGTTGAATCTCCTTGGAGTATGGGTCACTTCCTCATATCTAAAATGGTGTTCCCTCCTATCATTGTGTTGAGCATAGTTATTTCTAAAATCTTGTCTTTCATTGTTTCTCCATCGTGGATATTGGTTGTTACCATATGGGAATCTTCCGTTCATATTCCATCTTGGGGAATTGTAGTTATCTTGGTATTGGTATTGTTTGTGTGGGTTGTAGTTATTCATCCCCCTATCATAGTAAAAGTTTTCATTTCTATTATCTCTGTTGTAATACGTTCTTTTTGGATAATGATGTTGTGCCCACTGTCCTCTATTATGATACTCTGGGTTGATTCTTTCTGTGTTCCACCCCTGGTGATGGGTTTGCTGTCTGTGTCCGTATCCATTGTTCCATTCCCTCGGGGTGTGTGGTTCGTGTTCATTGAATCGACCCCTTCTTCTTTCTTGAGGATTCTGGGTTGGTCGGTTCTTTTTATAGTTTACTGTTGTCCAACCTTCTTCCTCGGTAGTCGTTCTGCCTTCTGAGTTTTCCATGGGTCTCGCTTCGTCAGTGGTGTCATTCTCATCATTGTCTCTGTTCTTAATAAGGTTGAGTTCTCTGTTCAACTTCCTGCTCTTTTTATTGATGATGTCGTCTCTCACCTTGGAGATCTTCTTGTCTAGGTTCTCCTTTCTTTCGATGATCTCTTTGGTTTCTGTGATGTGACCTTCTGGACCAATTAGCTCATCCTCATTGACCTTGATTTCTGTGTCTACTTGTTTCAGGATAGTTTCTCTATGCTCAATGATAGCCTCCATGAGGGATCTAGATGCTTTTAGGAGGATGTCTGACCATTGTTTGGTGAAATCTAAGTTGTCTGATTGGAATGCACACTCTTTTTTTATTATTAGCCCTTTCGGGACAATATTGAGCTCTAGACATTTTTTGAGAAAGGTGACTTCAGCCTTGTATTTAACTTCTTGGATGAGTAGCCTCTCTAGATTCTTGAATATATTTGTATAATCTATTGTTCCTGATGCACCCTGCTGTGTGGGGTCAGATATGTCATTAATTTCTAAAGTAATCTCTCTCCTTAATGACTTTGTGAAATCCATTTCGTTATGTTGCCTAAAGTGAAGGATGCGAATGTCTGGTTGCGGCTGCTATAAAATTGGGGGATTGAATAGGAAATGGAATATATGATATCTTACAGCGCTGCGTATGGTGACCTCTTGCTCCTGTCTGCAGTGGGTCCCCCAAGATCACCCACTAGGTAAATAAGTTATATAGAATAGATAGAGAGGAGCGCCAAAAGAGGCTGGGTCTGATAAATGTATTGCTAGATCTTAGGTTCGCGCCGAGCTATGCCAACCTCTATATGGGCAGATGGGAGCACATCTTTTGGGATTCCTGCCCAGCCGGCACGGACCTAGTGTCCTACCATAGGTATATAGACGACATCCTCATAATATGGAGCGGTTCCAAAGAGGATTTGGAACACACCCTGAGCGTCATGAACAAAAATATCAACAATCTCAAATTTACCTATGAGATCAGCAGCAATGAGATAACATTTCTGGATTTAAAGATAATGATTACCGATGGAAAAATCAAGACCTCCACCCATTTCAAACCAGTAGATTGTAACAACTACATCCACAACGAAAGCTGCCATCATTCAAGATGGAAAGAAAACATCCCGAAGGGACAATTACTCAGGTTGAAGAAGAACTGTTCAGATCAAGATCTATGGGAAACCCAGGCAGAGGTACTTAAGACACGTTTCCTGGAAAGAGGTTATGACGAAGTAAGACTACAGAAAGACATAGAGGAAGTCAGAAGCAGGGAACGCAAAGAGCTTCTGAAATATAAGGACAAGAGAGTGAAAGTAGATGAGAACACCGACCACATAGATGTTGCCTTCATCACTCAATATAGTGAGAACAGACGGGTAATAGAGAGAATCGTAAGAAGACATTGGAACCTATTGAGGAATGACGATATTATAGGGGAAACCCTCATTGAAAAACCAAGATTCATTTACAGAAAATCAGACAACCTAAAGAACATATTATCCCCCAGTATCCCACGTCTGAGAGAGACAAGAGTAAAAGATACATCAGGGAAACACATTAAAGGATTTTATCCGTGCCCTAGCTGCAAAGCGTGCAAGAGGGGGCTAAAGACAAAGAAATTCACCTCCCACAATTCCAACACCGAATACGAAATAAAGAGTCTGATAAGGTGCAGCAATAAGGGGACGATCTACATAATCCAATGCAACTGTGGACTCCAATACGTCGGGCAGACCTCAAGGTGCCTAAAAGACAGGATACGGGAACACCTACTACAAATTGAGCACGGCAACACAGATACGGCACTATACAGCCACTTTGCCAATAAACACAGAGGAAACATAAAAGATCTCAATTATTTTGGGATCCAACTAATAAAACCAAATTGGAGAGGAGGGAACTACGAGAAGAAGCTCCTGATTGCAGAGTCAAGATGGATCTTCGACCTCGACTGCCTTTATCCAAAAGGTCTAAACAACAAGGAAGACTTATCCCATCTCCTAAGTCTAAAGTAAGCAGACAACCATACGAACATCAAAAAGGATGAACACCCCTCTAGACAACTTCGGAACATATTTGAGACCAATTAGAATCAAAGGCTCCCCCTCGAAATGGAAAAACTACATTTAGCACCCAATAGTATGCCTTTTTAATCTCTGAACTTTGACTATTTTTATTCTTATTTTTATTTTTATTTTTTATTTTTATGTTTCATCAGCTGTGACAGACATAGAAACTTGTCCTATTGTCACATCACGATGCCCCTTAGCTGACAGGTCTCCTCTTGCTCCTATGCTCACGCTTTAGGGGATCATAATAATCTCCCTCTATACTATGCCTTAAAGGGCATGATTATTAAAAGATGACATTTTCATTGAGGGGAATTCTCCATTACCCTCTAAATCCCACTCGTTTCATTTTTTAACACACTCCCCTTGGGCGCCTAAAAACAAAAGGGACATGATGTAACCCATCACACAACTATTGTCACTTGACACAAATCTAGTCTACCTCTTAGATTCCAACTCTAATCCACCTCTATCTCGCTCCAAAAATTTGCACAATAGATCACACATAACCTAAGGTTGACATTCAACAAACATCCAACAATGAATATTTTACTCAAACAAATGAAATATTGCAAATTTGTGGAAAATCACTTTCCGATTAATAATAATCATATTTTTTGTATATTTTTGGTTATATATTGCTGTGTGTATATTTTTTATACACATTTCTTGTGTATATATTGTAAATATTTAGAATGACACATGCTACTAACGATATACAAAACAGAATCCGGTTTTGGATATGACATACTATCAATAGACCTATGGGATGAGGTCTCTGGTCTATATAGAATTGTCTCTAAAATTTGAGAATATGTGGCGGTATGTGGCCCCATATATAAGATTATACACATGCATTACAAATATTTGAAGCAACACATGTCAAGCAATTGTGCGAAAACACAATTGCATGACAAAGTCTATATACTATATGTACAAGAACCATAATATCGTGTACTATGATATTGATCAATCAGATCTTGTTTTGTGGCAATTTTAGATAAGAGACTAAGATACGGCTCTCTAACTTCCGGCTCTGGGTAACAGCACCGGAAAGAATTTGGCCAAACATTGTTCCCTATTTCTGGAACAACTAGCACACACCTGATACCCACAGTATAGGTAACAAGATTACATCTATTGAAATCGGGTGGGCGGTCTGCACTAAGAAGGCAGAAACCAACATAAACATATAGACGGGACCGGAAACGCCCTCTTCCGACACTTCCGGTTACAGCGAGTCGCACCGGAAGTTGCATTTGCTCAAAAATTACGCTACCCATCAAGGTAAAAGGTAAAAATAATACAGGTACTCCCACAAGAGACAATTAGAGATCCTTACAAGAAATGATAAACACTAAAGAATGGCCAAAAACATATAAATAAAAAAAGAATTAAACAAACAAAAAAACGGATTAAAACATCCGGAAAAACATGTGATAACTTCCGGTATATCACTTCCGGTTCCGGATAAACGCTTTTGGCGCTAAAATTTGGCGCCACAAACATAGAGATGATTGGTCAATTAAGGGTTTATAAGCTTGAGCTCACCAACACCATCTATCAGTCTTGAGAAAGGCCTCCTTGGCAGGCCGAAACGCGTTGACAAAATAGATGGTGAGTTATATTCCTATTATTTCTAAGAATACCTAAACAGTATCACACTATGTTAGTATTTGTTGTTTTTTGTAGGTCTTGAGGAATTTCCGGAGTATCATCATTTTTATCTCCATTTTTTACATTTTTTCATTATTTTTAACCTGTAACTCATCACTTTTTATAGGATTACACTTTTATATTTTCACTTTTACATATATTTTTTATATAAATTTTATTTTTCACAATTGGATCTTCAACATATCTACAGAACTTGAACTTATATACATCCTTAGGATTTCAACTCAGGAATTTCAAAAGGAACATTTCATCATATGGACTGAACTCTAGGGACATTTACACCTTAGAAGTTTTTAGTCTACATTGTTCGATTTGTACACATATTTGTTGCTCACAATATTTTTGAGTTGTGCAGAAAAGGTTTTTAGGCATTTGAGATTTTTACCTTTCTTTATTTACACCATTTTTTACACACCTACACTTTTGTACACACACATTTTTTGGATCACATCTTTTAGATCACATTTTTATTTGTATTTATTTGTGGTGTATATTTCAAGTGCTCACTGACAAGTTATTGCAAATTTTATTTTGGAACTGTTTTTATTTTTTATATATTTTTCTTCTATCTTACCACCATATTCACTTTTTTACTACACATTTATCACAATTATTATGTTTAAAGTGACATTCTTGTACTTATGTTAAAATAACATTTTTGTACTCACATCACTGTGCAAAAAACGCCAGCGAAACAAACTACCATATTATATACAGTCAACTGTATTTACCTTTTAGATTGCCCTAGGCCATGTCTTTTTAGAATTGTGGCCACATGGATCCATGTACTTAATTATTGTTTTTAATTTGTGAGGTTGTATTTTATGATTTTAACTGTACATCCTATTGTTCTAACTATATAACGTCTGTTTTTATTGTATGAACCTATATATGTTTTTCGTGTTAATTGTAATAAACATTTTGTGTCACATATACCATAACCCACATCTAGATTTATTTCTATGATATACACATAGAGACCATTCCAATACTAAGCCAAAGCTATACGAACCTAAGATCTAGCAATACATTTATCAGACCCAGCCTCTTTTGGCGCTCCTCTCTATCTATTCTATATAACTTATTTACCTAGTGGGTGATCTTGGGGGACCCACTGCAGACAGGAGCAAGAGGTCACCATACGCAGCGCTGTAAGATATCATATATTCCATTTGTATTTATTTTAACTAGGTAGACTAGTTAGTAAATAGTTATTAACTATTTACTAACTACCTAGTTAAAATAAATACAAACTTACCTGTGAAATAAAACCTAAGCTGCCTAATGCTAAAACCTACCATTACATTAAAATAACAAACAAAATTATCCAAAACAATAAAACATAATTTATGTAAGAACTTACCTGATAAAATCATTTCTTTCATATTGGCAAGAGTTAATGAGCTAGTGACGTATGGGATATACAATCCTACCAGGAGGGGCAAAGTTTCCCAAACCTCAAAATGCCTATAAAGACACCCCTCACCACACCCACAATTCAATTTAACGAATAGCCAAGTAGTGGGGTGATAAAGAAATGAGTAAAAAGCATCAACAAAGGAACCTGGAAATAATTATGCTTTATACAAAAAAAATCATAACCACCATAAAAAAAGGGTGGGTCTCATGGACTCTTGCCAATATGAAAGAAATGAATTTATTAGGTAAGTTCTTACATAAATTATGTTTTCTTTCATGTAATTGGCAAGAGTCCATGAGCTAGTGATGTATCGGATATCAAATACCCAAGATGTGGAAGTCCACGCAAGAGTCACTACAGAGGGAGGGATAAAAATAAACAACAGCCATATGCTGAAAAATTAATCCACATCCCAAAATATAAGTTATTCTCATAAAGAAAAGAAAAACTTAAAACATCAGCAGAAGAATCAAACTGAAACAGCTGCCTGAAGAACTTTTCTACCAAAAACTGCTTCTGAAGAAGCAAATACATCAAAATAGTAGAATTAAGGAAATGTATGTAAAGAAGACCAAGTTGCCGCTTGCAAATTTGATCAACTGAAGCTTCATTCTTAAAAACCCATGAAGTGGCGACTGATCTAGTAGAATGAGCTGTAATTCTGAGGCGGGGCCTAACCCGACTCCAATAAGCTTGAAGAAACAAAAGCTTAACCAAGAAACCAAGGAAATAACAGAAGTTTTTATGACCTTTCCTAGGACCAGAAAATATAACAAATAGACTAGAAGTCTTCCTGAAATCTTTAGTAGCTTCAATATAATATTTCAAAGCTCTCACCACATCCAAAGAATGTAAGGATCTTTCCAATGAATTCTTAGGATTAGGACACAAGGAAGGGACATCAATTTCTCTACTAATGTTGTTAGAATTCACAACCTTAAGAAAAAATTGAAATGAAGTCCGCAAAACCGCCTTAGCCTGATGAAAAATCAGAAAAGGAGATTCACAAGAAAGAGCAGATAGCTCAGAAACTCTTCTAGCAGAAGAGATGGCCAAAAGGAACAATACTTTCCAAGAAAGTAGTTAAATGTCCAAAGAATGCATAGGCTCAATATGGAGGAGCCTGTAAAGCCCTCCAAACCAAATTAAGACTCCAAGGAGGAGAGATTGATTTAATGACAGGCTTAAATACGAACTAAAGCCTGTACAAAACAGTTTAGTAATCTTTCTGTGAATAAAACAGAAAGAGCAGAGATTTGTCCCTTCAAGGAACTTGCAGACAAAACCTTATCCAAACCATCCTGAAGAAACTGTAAAATTCTTGCAACTCTAAAAGAATGCCAAGAGAATTTATGAGAAGAACACCATGAAATGTAAGTCTTCCAAACTCGATAATAAATCTTTCAAGAAAAAGATTTATCAACTTGTAACATAGTATTAATCACTGAGTCAGAGAAACCTCTATGACTTAGCACTAAGCGATCAATTCCCATACCTTCAAATTTAATGATTTGAAAATCTGATGGAAAAATGGACCTTGAGACAGTAGGTCTGGCCTTAATGGAAGTGGCCAAGGTTGGCAGCTGGACATCCGAACAAGACCCGCATACCAAAACCTGTGAGGCCATGCTGGAGCCACCAGCAACACAAACGATTGTTCCATGATGATTCTGGAGATCACTCTTGGAAGAAGAACTAGAGGTGGGAAAATATAAGCAGGTTGATAACACCAAGGAAGTGTCAGTGCACCCACTGCTTCCGCCTGAAAATCCCTGAACCTGGAGGCCATCAGATCTATCTGTAGAAGACCCCATATCTGAACAATCTGAGAAAACACATCTGGATGGAGGAACCACTCCCCAGAATGTAAAGTCTGACTGCTGAGATAATCCGCCTCCCAATGTCTATACCTGGGATATGCACCGTAGAAATTAGACAGGAGCTGGATTCCACCCAAGCAAGTATCCAAGATACTTCTTCATAGCTTGTGGACTGTGAGTCCAATCCTGCTGATTGACAAAAGCCACTGTATGTGATATTGTCTGAAAATAAATGAACAGTTCTCTCTTCAACAAAGGCCAAAACTGAAGAGCTCTGAAAATTGCACAGAGATCTAAAATATTGATTGGTAATCTCGCCTCTTGAGATTTCCAAACCCCTTGTGCTGTCAGAGATCCCTAAACAGCTCCCCAACCTGAAAGACTCTGTAGAGATCATAGTCCAGGTTAGCCGAACAAAGAAGCCCCTTGAACTAAACGCTGGTGATTTACTACCACGTCAGAGAGTGTCAAACATTGGGATTTAAGGATATTAATTGTGATATCTTAGTATAATCCCTGCACCATGGATTCAGCAAACAAAGCTGGAGAGGTCTCATGTGAGAACGAGCAAAGGGAATTGCGTCCAATGCTGCAGTCATGATACCTACATTTTCCATGCACATAACCACTGAAGGGAATGACTGAGACTGAAGCTGCTGACAGGCTGCAACCGCTTTCAAACATCTCTTGTCTGTTAGAGACAGAGTCATGGACACTGAATCTATCTGGAAACCTAAAAAAGGTGACACTTGTCTGAGGAATCAAGAAACTTTTTTCGGAAAATTGATCCTCCAACCATGTTTCTGAAGAAACAACACTAGTTGAATAGTGTGAGATTCTGCAGAACGGAAGGACTGAGCTAGTACCAAGATATCGTCCAAATAAGGAAACACCGCAATACCCTGCTCTCTGGTTTCCATAAAGCAGGCACCAAGAACCTTTAAAAAAGATTCTTTGAGCGGTTGCTAGTCCAAAATGGAAAAGCAACGAATTGGTAACGCTTGTCTAGAAAAAAAAATCTCAGGAACTGATAATGATCTGAATGAATCGGAATATGAATGTATACATCCTGCAATCCATTATGGACCTAAAATGTCCTTGCTGAATAAAAAGACAGAACATTTCTTGAAGTTACCATATGAAAATTGGTACTCTTACATAACGATTCAAAATTTTCAGATCCAGAATTGGTCTGAATGAAATTTCCTTCTTTTAGAAAATGAATAGATTTGAATAAAACCCCAAACCTTGTCCTTGAAAAGGAACTGGCATGACTACCCCTGAAACTCTAGGTCTGAAACACACTTCAGGAAAGCCTGACTTTAACTGGATTTGCTGGGATGCATGAGAGAAAAAAATCTTCTCACAGGAGGATTTACTCAGAATCCTATTTGAAACCCCTTAGAGACAGTACTCTGAAACCATTGATTTGGACCGAATTTATCCAAAACATTCTTGAAAAAAACCTGAATCTGCCCCCTACCAGCTGAGCTGGAATGAGAGTTGCACCTTCATGCGGACTTAGGGGCTGGCTTTTTTTTTCTTAAATGGGTTGGATTTATTCCATTTAATGAAGGTTTCCAATTGGAAACAGATTCCATAGGGAAGGATTAGGTTTTTGTTCATTATTTGATAAAAAAAAAAAGAACGAAAACGATTTGGAAGCTTAATATTTACCCTTAGGTCTCTTATTACCTTGGAAAGAAAGAAATAGCAATCAAGATTTAAAAAAAAAAAAAATAGCTAAAGACATAGATCTAACATCAATCTTGATGATATCAAGAAATGGCATCAGAACTGATTAGTGTGTTGCAGAAAGCGAACAATACTAGATAAATCAGAATCCAATTCTTGTTGCGCTAAATCTCCAACAAAAAAGATGATGCAGCTGCAACATCAGCCAAAGAAAATGCAGGCCTGAGACAACCTGAATATAAATAAGCTTTCCTTAGATAAGATTCAAGTTTCCTAACTAAAGGAACTTAAGTACTATCTTCCATAGGAATAGAGATACGTTCAGCAAGAGTAGAAATAGCCCCAACAACTTGAGGATCTTTTCCCAAAATTCTATAGAAATTGCTGGTAAAAGGATACAATTTTTTAAACCTTGAAGAAGGAATAAAATAAGTACCCTGCTAATTCCATTCCTTAGAAATCATAAGAGAAATAGCATCAGGAACGGAAAAAAAATCTCTGGAGTAACCACAGGAGGTTTAAAAACAGAATTTACTAGTTCTAATATCAAGAGGACTAGTTTCCATGATATCCAAAATAATGAACACTGAAAATACTTCATTTTAAATAAATAAGTAGAGTTGTTAGTGTCAATATCTGAGGAAGGATCTTCTGAATCAGATAGATCCTCATCAGAAGAGGATAATTCATTATATTGTCGGTCATTTGAAATTTCATCATCTTATGAGAAGTTTTAAAAGACCTTTATATTAATTAGAAGGCAGAATAGCAGACAAAACCTTCTGAATAGAATCAGTAACAAATTCTTTAAATTTCATAGGTATAATATGTACATTAAAAGTTGAAGGAATAACAACAGGAAATGTACTATTAACTGATGGACACAATATCTGCATGTAAAAAGTTTATCATGATAACCAATACAATGACATTCGGAAATATAATGCACTTAGCTTTAGTAGAACCGACATCAGGCAGCAAAGTTCCAACAGATATTTCTGAGGCAGGATCAGATTGAGACATCTTGCAAAATGTAAAATAAAAAACAACATATAAAGCAAAATTTGTCAATTTCCTTATATGACCTCTGACATAGAAAAAGGCAAGAGGCAAAAGCAATGGGGCAAATAAATAATGAAAAAAATTTAGCGCCAAGTATGACGCACAACGTAACTGAAATTTTTTTTTGCCGCCAACCATGTCCGGAAATGACACACTCGCGTCACTAACGACGCAACCCTGTGTCAATTACGACGCCGGAAATGACGAACTTGCGTCAACGGACGTGCCTTTCGCGACCAAAAAATTTCCGCGCCAAGAATGACGCAATAAAGTGTAGCATTTGGCGCGAGCCTAAGTCAGCCCACAATTTGAAACAAAGTAGTCAACTGAAAAAAAGACTAACCCCATGTAAGAAAAATATTTCTTAATATTAACTTTTTAATATTTAACTTCCCCAAATATGAAACTGACAGTCTGCACAAGGAAATACATGAACCTGACTCATGGCAAATATAAGTACAATACATATATTTAGAACTTTATATAAATGCATAAAGTGCCAAACCATAGCTGAGGTGTCTTAAGTAATAAAAAAACATACTTACCAAAAGACACCCATCCACATATAGCAGATAGCCAAACCAGTACTGAAACAGTTATCATTAGAGGTAATGGAATATGAGAGTATATCGTCAATCTGAAAAGGGAGGTAGGAGATGAATCTCTACGAACGATATCAGAGAACCTATGAAAAAGACCCCCATTAGGAAAATCATTGCATTCAATAGGTGATACTCTCCACATCCCTCTGACATTCGCTGTACTCTGAGAGGAATCTGGCTTCAAAATGCTGAGAAGCGCATGTCAACGTAGAAATCTTAGCACAAACTTACTTCACCACTTCCATAGGAGGCAAAGTTTGTAAAACTGAATTGTGGGTGTGATGAGGGGTGTATTTATAGGCATTTTGAGGTTTGGGAAACTTTGCCCCTCCTGGTAGGATTGTATATCCCATACGTCACTAGCTCATGGACTCTTGCCAATTACATGAAAGAAAAATTATTCCTATTCTAATACCCTGTTTAAAATAAAAAAAAATACCCCAAAATAAAAAAGCCTAATTTATAATAAACTTCCAAGGACCCTTAAAATGGCCTTTTGTAGGCCCTCAAAAGAGCCTTTTGTAGGGCATCTAAAAAAAACTAATCTACCCATTGCCCTGAAAAGGGCATTTGTATGGACATTCAGCTCTTTTGCTGCCCTTAAAAGGGCATTCAGCTCTTGTAAGAGTTCCCACCCTAATCTAAAAAAAAAAAAAACACCCCAAAAAACCTTAACAAAACCTAACACTAACCCCTCTTTAGGTACTCACAGTTGTTGAAATCCCGCTTGAACGTTCATCCCGGCGGCTCCATCTTCATCCAGGCGGCATCTTCATCCAGGCTGCTCAATCTTCATTCATCGCGAGACCGGCATCATCTTCATCCCTGCGGAGGTGGAGCGGTTGATGCGTGGAGGCGGATGTCCAGGCGAAGGTCCAAGGCGGAGGTCCAGGCGAAGGTCAGAGGCGGAGGTCCAAGGCAGAAGTCCAGATGGAGGTCCATTGATCCGACGTGGAGGTCCTCTTCATGCGATAGTCCGCCGCACACTGAGGATTGAAGTGCAAGGTACCCCTTTTATACTGGGGGTACCATTGCATTCCTATTGGCTGAAAAATTTGAATCAGCCAATAGGAATTTGGGCTGCTAAAATCCTATTGGCTGTTCAAATCAGCCAATAGGATTTAAGCAGCTCTCAGTCTATTCTATCGCATTCACAATTTAATTACGTGGGTGCCAACTTCGCACAGCTATTTTCTTTTACTTTTACAAACATGCCTAATACAGTGTTTAGTTGCATTTATAATTGCATTTTTAAAATATTCTCACTGTTCTTGTACTCCTGTTCTCTGTGCCATCCCTTTTAGAGGTTCATTTAGGTATTTGCCCATGTCAGAAAAATCAGCTGTTCTAAAGTCTAAGGGGTATATTTATCAAGCTTGATGCCCCGTGTTTCTGGTGAGCCTTCAAAGAACGCTGCTTCATAACCTGTCCGCCTGCTTTGAGGCGGCGGACAGAAATCAACCCGATCGAATAAGATCTGGTTGATTGACACCCCCTGATAGCCGCCGATTGGCCGCAAATCTGCAGGGGGGCGGTATTACACCAGCAGTTCACAAGAACTGCTGGTGCAATGATAGATGCCGAGAGTGTATGATGTCGGCATTTATAGATGTGCAGCGGACATGATCCACAATATGGGATCATGTCCGCTCGCACAATGATAATTCGACCCCTAAAACTTTTGTTTTACTACGGTTGCACAGTACATTTGCCTGAATATTAAACCATACAGCCTGATGATCACTAGAGCCTAAATTTTTACCCACAGACATTTCAGATACTATATCACTGTTTGTAAGTACTAAATCGAATATAGTTCCTTTACGTGTTGGTTCTTTTACAGGTTGTTCAAGAGATTCCCCTTGTTTCCCGAGTATTCTTATTTCTAGTTGATTTATCAACAGGTACTTCCTGTCTGTGCTAACCGTTAACTTGTATTATCAGATTGTGCGCAATTCTTAGCACAGGGTTGCAATATGGATAGCGCTCCACTTGCAATCTAGGTCATAATGTAGTTATCATAAAATATAAATGATAATATTAATAATTTGCTGCCACGTCTTACTTTAACTTATGTGTCTTATTCAAATCTGAAAGGAAAAAATGTTCATGAGAAAGATAGATGTTCAAATGATAAAGAAAACATAGTTTAAAAAAAAACTTTTCCAAAAAGTTATTAATTTGCAAGAGCACTAGATGGCAGCACTATATACTGCCATGTAGTGATACCGACACATACGTAGGTATCTTTTCAACACAGAATACCATGGGAACAAATAAATATTTTGGGTTTCATATCCCTTTAACTGTTCCATATATGTGAGTATGTTTTTTGTCCTGGGAGAATAGTTCAGCCTTATTTTATTCTTTAATGTTGCATTATGTAAGTTACTAAAAAATCCTCTGACAATGCTATTAGCTTCCACAAGAACACTTGCCAATTGTTCATCAGACACAATTGCACTAACTTAATTATAGACCCTTTCCAAAGAGCTAATGGATTAAAGCCATATATGGTCATCTCTTTTTTTGTTTGTTTTTGGTTCAGTTAATTGTTTTGAATCTTAGCAATGCAAATAAATGGCTGTGTCTGGTGTCAGAATTACCTGCAACGTTTTATTGAGGAGAAGTGGCATTTAGTCATATAATATCTCACAAAACAATACAATATTTTTTTATTTTTTTTACAGAGTGAGCTATTTGTATCTAAATATTTCAGGATAATTTTGACCATAGCATAAACTCTCTATAGCTTGGGGTTTAACGGACTGAATCTATATATAAAGAGCAATGTTCCACTTTGTGATTTCACCCCCGCCAAAAAATTTATTAAAAAAAGAAGCTATTCAAATTTAAAGGGATAGTCTAATCAAAATTAAACTTTCATGATTCTGATAGAGCATGCAATTTTAAGCAACTTTCTAATTTACTCCTATTATCATTTTTTCTTTGTTCTCTTGGTATCTTTATTGTGAAAAAGCAAGAATATAAGCTTAGGAGATGGACCATTTTTGATTCAACACCTGGGTAGCGCTTGCTGATTGGTGTCTAAATGTAGCCATGGACTTACTGAACTATGAAAAAACATAATTTATGTAAGAACTTACCTGATAAATTCATTTCTTTCATATTGGCAAGAGTCCATGAGCCAGTGACGTATGGGATATACAATCCTACCAGGAGGGGCAAAGTTTCCCAAACCTCAAAATGCCTATAAATACACCCCTCACCACACCCACAGAGCTGAGTAACACACCCATCAATCATTCTGCACAGATAGGTGTCTGCTGAAGACTAACTAAGGCACATGAGTCTGCTCAGTGACTGACTTCATACAAAATTGGAAGGAGAAGGGATATCCGTGTTCAGTGTAATGCTAGTTTCTTTCATGTAATTGGTAAGAGTCCATGAGCTAGTGACGTATGGGATATACAATCCTACCAGGAGGGGAAAAGTTTCCCCAAACCTAAAAATGCCTATAAATACACCCCTCACCACACCAACAATTCAGTTTAACGAATAGCCAAGTAGTGGGGTGAAAAAATAAGGAGTAAAAAAGCATATAAAAAGAGGAACTGGAAATATAACTGTGCTTTTTATACAAAAATCAAAACCACCTTAAAAAGGGTGGGCATCATGGACTCTTGCCAATATTAAAGAAATGAATTTATCAGGTAAGTTCTTACATAAATTATGTTTTCTTTCATGTAATTGGCAAGAGTCCATGAGCTAGTGACGTATGGGATAGAAATACCCAAGATGTGGAAGACCACAGAAGAGTCACTAGAAAGGGAGGGATAAAATAAAAACAGCTATTTCCGCTGAAAAAATTAAGTCCACAAAAAAAATATGTCTTTCTTATTAATTTCACGTAAATTTCAAGAAAAAAACTTAAATCATAAGTAGAAGAATCAAACTGAAACAGCTGCCTGAAGAACTGTTCTTCTAAAGACTGCTTCAGAAGAAGCAAATACATAAAAATGGTAAAATTAGTAAATGTATGCAAAGAAGACCAAGTTGCTGATTTGCAAATCTGATCAACCCGAAGCTTCATTCTTAAAAGCCCAAGAAGTGGCGACTGATCTAGTAGAATGAGCTGTAATTCTCTAAGGCAGAGACTGTCCTGACTCCAAATAAGCCTTGTGAATCAAAAGTTTTAACCAAGATGCCAAAGAAATGGCAGAGGCTTTCTGACCTTTTCCTAGAACCAGAAAAATCAACAAATGGACTAGAAATCTTCCTGGAATATTTAGGAGCTTTGAAATAATATTTCAAAGCTCTTACATCCAAATAATGTAAAGATCTTTCAAGAGTATTCTTGGGATTAGGACACAAGCAGGGAACAACAATTTCCCTTCTAATGTTGTTAGAATTCAAAACCTTAGGAAGAAATTTAAACGAAGTCCGCAAAACAGCCTTATCCTGATGGAAAATCAGAAAAGGAGACTCACAAGAGAGAGCAGAAAATTCAGAAACTCTTCTAGATGAAGAGATAGCCAAAAGAAACAACACTTTCCAAGAAAGTAGTTTAATATCCAAAGAATGCATAGGCTCAAAAGGATGAGCCTGCAAAGCCTTCAAAACCAAATTAAGACTTCAAGGAGGAGAGATTGATTTAACAACAAGCTTGATACGAACCAAAGCCTTAACAAAACAGTGAATATCAGGAAGCTTAGCAATCTTTCTATGAAATAAAACAGATTGAGTAGAGATTTGTCCCTTTAAGGTACTTGCAGACAAACCTTTATCCAAACCATCCTGAATAAACTGTAAAATTCTAGGAATCCTAAAAGAATGCCAAGAGAATTTATGAGCAAAACACCATGAAATACAGGTTTTCCAAACCCGATAATAAATCTTTCTTGAAACAGACTTACGAGCCTGTAGCATAGTATTAATCACTGAGTGAGAGAAACCTCTACGACTAAGTACTAAGCGTTCAATTTCCATAACTTCAAATTTAGCGATTTGAGATCCTGATGGAAAAAATGGCCCTTGAGACAGAAGGTCTGGCCTTAAAGGAAGCGGCCAAGGTTGGCAACTGGACATCCCGGACAAGATCTGCATACCAAAACCTGTGAGGCCATGCTGGTACTATCATAAACACATGCGATTGTTCCAATATGATCTTGGAGATCAAGAGGCGGAAAAATGTAAGAAGGTTGGTAAAACCAAGGAACTGCTAATGCATCCACCATCTCCACTTGAGGAACCCTGGACCTGGAAAGGTACCTGAGAAGCTTCTTGTTTAGATGGGAAGCCATCAGATCTATTTTGGGGAGACCTCCCATCTGTACAATCTGACAAAATACATCTGGATGGAGAGACCACTCCCCTGGATGTAAAGACTGACGACTGAGATAATCCGCTTCCCAGTTGTCTACACCTGCAATACGTATTACAGAAATTAGACAGGAGTTGGATTCCGCCCAAGAAAGTACCAAAGATATTTCTCTCATCGCTAAAGGACTACGAGTCCCCCCTTGATGATTGACATATGCCACAGTTGTGATATTGTCTGTCTGAAAACAAATGAATAATTCTCTCTTTAATAGCAGCCAAGCCTGAAGAGCCCTGAAAATAGCACAGAGTTGTAAAATATTGATTGGTAACTTCGCCTCTAGAGGATTCCAAACTCCTTGTGCTGTCAGAGACCCCCAGACAGCTCCCCAACCTGTGAGACTTGCATCTGTTGTGATCACAGTCCAGGCCGGACGAACAAAAGAGGCCCCTTGAATAATCTGATGATGGTCTAACCACCAGGACAGAGAGAGTTTAATGTTGGGATTTAAGTATATAAACTCTCTCTCTCTCTCTCTCCCCCCCCCCCACAGGTGCATCCAATCAGCAGGATAACACCTCTAGACCTGCAAATCACAAACTATGCAATTTTACCACAGATGTACCATTTAGAGCACAGCAGTGTATCAGCTTTGTTAACTTCATGCAGAGTTGCTCACACTGTTACAAACCAATGATAACAGGTAGTAAAAAAATGAGAGTAGTTCACACATAGAATATCATGAAGTATAGTCGACTCTTCTCCATGATAAAACACACACAAGTGCCAACGCACATTTCACCCCCACAGTAACGTGTTTCAGGGGCTCATCAGGGCATACCTTTCAATCTTAGGACCTCCTCCTTATAAAGCACCTGGTGGTATCCAAATAGCCAGCCAGTATGTGCTATTTCTTATTTTCTTAAAGGGGCAGGTCAATCAGCCTGATTAATACAAACATATTTTATTGCCCTTTCTCCAAAACAAACTTATATGTATATACAGATATCACTTATTGGAGTACTACAACATAGCCATTCACATGTAATTCCTTAAGGAACAGCCACAATGTACTCCAATGATTTAGGTTTTACATTTCCCCTCACTCACCATAACGTTCACAAAACCGGACAACCTGCTAAACTTATCTATAACTTAATATGCTTAAACTCTATTTAGCACCTCACAATTTACTTATATTTTTTACTTATTTTTGCATTTTTCATTTTTGCTCTTTATCCTTCAACAAAGGACACATAAGTTTCGATATATATCTTTCTAATCATGCGCTAAAGACATATTTATCTATAACCTAGTATGTCTAAACGCTCCTACCATCTCACAACTCATTTTCAAGACCCTAATTGTTGTCCTTCAAAAAAGGACAACAAGTATCAATATACTAAGAACTGTACAAAAGAACTTCAATTTATCATTTAGGCCTACAGGGAAAATGCTTAAACTCTATTTAGCATCTCACATTTTTTTATATATATTTTTTTCACTCTTTCATTTCCAAAAACCTTTTCTTATTATCCTTCAACAAAGGAAAATATAAGTATCAAAACATATCTTTCTAATTATGCGCTAAGATATATTTATCTGTTGCCTATTATGTCTAAATGTTTCCTAACATCTCAAAGTTTATTTTCAGGACCCTACTTATTGTCCTTCAACAAAGGATAAATAGGTATCAGTATATTTAGAATTTTACAAAAAACTTGCAAACTCCAATTTATCATTTAGGCCTACAGGGATTCTAGTACCTAATCTATATATCCACTTAGCCTCTTTTTGGAGAAGAATTCTATCATTATCGCCTCCACGTCCATTAGTAATACCTTTATCAATCACAATAAATTTGAGAGACTCCACTTCACTGATGTGCACAGAATTGAAATGTTTTGATACGTTAGTATCTCTAGCATACAAAATATCATCACTGTGTTCCTGAACCCGGTCCTTTATTACCCTCTTCGTTTTACTTACATAAAAGACCGGGCAGGAACACCATAGAAGATAGATAACCCCTTCAGATTTACAATTAAAGAAATATCGTATATCAAAGACTTTTGGAGAAACAACTGAAAACTGCTTTGTACTGTCCATATGGACACAGTACACACAGTGTCCACAAGGGAAACTGCCTTTTATCCCTCTGTTTTTCCTCAGCCAATCTGAATTTGAGGGTCCCCTCACAAACTGACTCCTGACAAGTCTATCCTTCAGATTAGGAGCCTTCCTAGCAACCATTTGTGGATACTCTCATACCACCTTTTTAATTCTGTCATCCAGACACAGAATCTGCCAGTTCCTCTTCATTATATTTTTAATTTCTTCCCATTGGTCATTATATTTAGTAATAAACCTGATTTGATTACTTTCACTTTTTCTGTTTTGATCATACAAAAGTCTATCTCTTGGTACATTTCTGGCCTTCCATAATGCTTTCTTTATGCATTTATTAGAATAGCCCCTTTTAAGGAACCTTTCTTTCATAAGAGAAGCATGGTAATCAAACTTTGTTAATGAGGAACAATTCCTCCTCAGACGGAGGAATTGGCCATATGGGATTCCCCTCTTCAGATGTTCTGGATGGTTGTTACTGGCATGCAATATGTTGTTAGTAGCATTTCTCTTTCTAAAATTCTCTGTCACAATAACATTACCCTCTTTTTTAAGGGTTAAGTCTAGAAAAGTTAACTCTTTTTCGCTTATCTCTGAGGTAAGGAAAATGTTTTTATCATTATTATTTAGAATTGCCAAAAATTCTTCAAACTCAGATTTGGTACCATCCCATAGGATAAGTACATCGTCCAGATATCTGACCCACAGTGACACCCTTTCATCAAAGGTGCCACTGAGGGTCTCGAATATATCAAACATTTCCCAAGCCCCCAAATGGAGACACGCATACGTGGGGGCGCAAACCGCCCCCATCGCTGTTCCCCTTATCTGGCGGTAAATGTTCCCATCAAAGGAGAATACATGTTTTTTCAAGATAAATTCTAATAGGGAAATTACAAAGTCTGTATGATCCTTATATGAGGGACCCCTTGTTTCCAAAAAAATTCTTATTGCTAACAAACCTACTTCATGTGGGATTGAAGAATATAAACTTTCCACATCAAGTGATGCTAACAACGTAGTTTCTTTTTCCGAGATCTCATCAATTTTCCTTAAAAGATCAGCTGTGTCCTTTACATAGAACGGTAACGTCAACAGAAAAGGGCGAAGATACTGATCCACATAATTGCCAATATTCTCAGATATGCTTCCAATCCCCGAGACGATCGGTCGACCCGGGGGACATTTCATATTTTTATGTAGCTTTGGAAGCACATAGAATACAGGCATTATAGGATGTTCCGGATATAAAAATTGAAATTCCTTCTGTGTAATTACTCCCATACATTTAGCTTCATTCAAAAGTTTGAATAGAGACACTTGGATCTGGCCTAAGGGATTTGAGTCAAGTCTTTCATATTGATTTTTGTCAGATAATTGACGTTTTATTTCATTAACATATAAACTCTCATCCATTATAACCAGGTTTCCGCCTTTATCCACAGGCTTTAAAATCAAGCCACTAGCTGTACTTAGCTCTTTTAGAGCCTTTCTTTCCCTTGGATTTAGATTATCATCCATAATTCTTGATACAAGACCCTCAATCTCTTTTTCAATTCTTTTCACAAAGAGATTAACCGAGGGAATCAAGGATAAAGACGGCATATATTTAGATTTAGGTCTAAACACTGGTTTGTGTGTATGTGCATCTATTGTCACCTCAGAATCTTGTGTGACTTCTTGTTCATTTTCAGCTAAAAGGGATTCAAGTACATCTAAAATTGGTACATTATCAGGATTAAGAGCAAGTGGAGTATCGATATTTGATCTCATAATCACAGAGACCCTAATCATCTACCCTAACTGTTATACTACACTTAAATTAAACTACCAATTAAATTAACTAAATTACATATTAAAAAAACCTAACCCTACTAAAATTACTTAAATATACTATTTAACCTTATTCAAAATAACTAAATTAGAAAACAAAATAAATGCTAAGTTACAAAAAGTAAAAAACACTAAATTACGGAAAAAAAACACATTATCAAAAATAAAAATGAATTACACCTAATCTAATAACCTATCAAAATAAAAAGCCCCCCTAAATACCCCCCCCCCCCAAGCCTACAATAAACTACAAATGGCCTTTTGTGGGACATTGCCCCAAAGAAATCAGCTCTTTTACCTGTAAAAAAAAATACAAACACCCCCCAACAATAAAACCCACCACCCAACCAACCAACCCAAATAAAAAACCTTAGACCCTTTCAGCCAACAGGAATGCAAGGGATGCCATCTTGGGTGATGTCACTTGCATTCAAGTTCCAGTTTACGGCGGCGATCGTATTGATGAGGAGCTCCGCGCCGGATGTCTTCAGGATGGACCCGCTCCTTGCCGGATGAAGATAGAAGATGCCGACTAGATGAAGACTTCGTCGCTGGATGAAGATGGAAAAGGCCGTCCGTATGAAGACTTCTTGCCGGCTGGATCCTTCAAGCGGGACTTCAAGAACTGTAAGTGGATCGTCGGGGGTTAGTGTAAGGTTTATTTAAGGTTTTTTTGGGTGGTTTTTTTTAGAGTAGGGTCTGGGCAGGTAAAAGAGCTAAATGCCCTTTTAAGGGCAATACCCATACAAATGCCCTTTTTAGGGCAATGGGGAGCTTAGGTTATTTTAGATAGGGTTTTTATTTGGGGGGTTGGTTGGTTGGGTGGTGTTTGTATTTTTTTTTACAGGTAAAAGAGCTGATTTCTTTGGGGCAATGCCCCACAAAAAGGCCATTTTAAGGGCCATTGGTAGTTTATTGTAGGCTAGGGTTTTTTTTTTTTTTTTTTTATAGTGCTATTAGATTAGGTGTAATTCTTTTTTATTTTTTATAATGTGTTTTTTCTCGTAATTTAGTGATTTTTATTTTTTGTAACTTAGCGTTTATTTTTTTTTGTAATTTAGTCATTTGTAATTAGGTTTAATAGTAGATTTGAATAATTTTAGTAGGGTTAGGTTTTTTAATATGTAATTTAGTTTATTCAATTGCTAGTTTAATTTAATTGTAGTATAATAGTTAGGGTAGGTTAATTAATAGTTTAATATAATTTATTTAAATTCTACAGGTAAGTTTAAATTTATTATAAGATAGGGAATGTTGTAATTTAATTTAAAGTTAGAGGGTTGTTTTAGGGGTTAATAGCTTCATTTAGTTTATGGCGATGTGGGGGCTGGCGGTTTAGGGGTTAAAAGGTTTAGTTAGTGGTAGTGATGTGGGAGGCCAGAGGTTTAGGGATTAATGCATTTATTTAGTGGCGGCGGGGTCCGGGAGCGGCGGGATAGGGGTTAATAACTTTATTTAGTGGCAGCGGGGTCCGCGAGTGGTGGGATAGGGGTTAATAACTTTATTCAGGTGGCGGCGGGATAGAGTTTAAACATCTTATTATAGTGGCGGCGTTTAGTGACAGGGAATAAATAAAGTTGGTAAAAAGCTGAATAGACGCAAGATCGATGACTGCTAGTTAACAACAGTCCGATGCTCATCGCCTCGTACTTGGTGCGCATCTTTTTGCCAGCTTTTTTAATAAATATGGAGATCGTATTCAGGTCCGCAGCCCGCGATGTTAGGCGAGCGTATTGGTGCCGTCGAATTCAACAAAGTTGACAGCTTGATAGATATCCCCCTAAATCTAAGGGCATGTGTGCTATAACCGCTTTTGTAGATTTGCAAGGGTTAACATATTGTGCATTATTGGACACTCCCCCTGTTTGATCTTAACCTATTAAACATCAGGGTTTCCCCTTTTAAAAGACTGTAGATTGCCTATAGCCCTTAGCTATGATTAAGGCTTGTTTAGCCGAAACATGTTAGCTGTTTTTTTTATATTTTGGAGAGTGCTTTCATTTTCCTTTTAATTTTTGTAACCTAATAAATGGAACTTTTTAACTTGTCAGTCTTTGTCAAACCTTTCGTCTTTGATACACTTTTGCCAGCTAGACAAAGACTGACCTCCCTCCTGGTGACAGCGAGGTATCAGAGCCGATGCTGAACACAGAATAATTAATACTGAACACAGACCGCTGATTCTCCTGGCTGCATGCTGCTCCTTCTCCCTGATTGCCTGATGAGAGAGATGTCAGGAAACGGAGGAAGACGCCAGAGCACGGAACTACTTGGCGCAATACTAGTTAGACTGCTGCCGTTCGGATGCGAGGATGACCCCTACCGTCAAATAACTGCAGAAAGTAAACTTAGGAACTTAAAGCAGTCCAAAGCACCGGTAGAAGAGTACATTACCAGATTTAGAATCTGGGCTAGAGATTCCCTCTGGAATGAGGTGTCTCTAAAAAACCAATACCGTCTCGGACTTGCAGAGGAGATTAAGGATGAGCTCGCCAGGATTGGTATACCGGATCGTCTTGACGACCTTTATGCCCTCACGATTACAATTGACAGACGCCTTAGAGAGAGGAAGCAGGAAAGAAGCCAATCTACAGCACCAGTTCGCAGGGTACTGCCAACTCCTCCAACCGTTGGTCCACCGTCCGACCAACCCATGGACATCAGTTTTATTAGGGGTCCACTTACCCCGCAGGAAAAGGCTAGACGCCGAACTGCGAATTTATGTATGTACTGCGCAGGTACTGGTCATGCAGTTAAGGAGTGCCCTCTATTACTAAAGCAGAAGATAGGTAAGATCCGTAACATAAAACATTGTTTCCACACAAAAACCACTGCTACAGCTTACCTTACCATTCCCTTGCTTTTGCAGTGGGACCGACACAGGATAGAGTGTAATGCCATCATCGATACAGGCGCTTGCGCCAACTTTATTGATTTACGTTTGGTTGAATTAAATAAAATACCCTTTCAGTTTAAAAGCACACCTTTGCCTATAAAAGTCATTGATGGTTCGCATTTAGCATCTGGTCCAGTGTCTCAACAGACTATTCCTTTACTCGTTTCCTCTCCACCTGGTCACACTGAAACTATCTCCTTTGACATTATTTCTTCTCCCATTTACCCTATTGTTCTGGGAATCACTTGGCTTCAACTACACCAACCTGTGGTACATTTGGATACCCTCACCATTTTATTCTCCTCTCCCTACTGTGTCTCAACTTTTTTTCCAAACACTCACTTGTTCATTACTTCCTCATCTCCTATTCCTACACAATATCTTGACTTTTCTGCTGTCTTCAATAAAACAGAAGCCGAGTCGTTGCCCCCACATAGGCCTTACGATTGCCCCATAGACTTACTTCCCGGGGCAACCATTCCCTATGGCCACATCTATCCTCTTTCTAGACCTGAATTGGCTCATTTAAAAACCTATATCACTGATAATCTAAAAAAAGGTTTTATTCGCCCTTCCACCTCCCCTGCCGGTGCTGGCATATTTTTTGTGAAAAACAAGGATGGGTCTTTACGTCCGATAATAGATTATCGGGAATTAAACAAGCGTACTAAAAAGAACAGGTACCCTTTGCCTCTCATTCCCGAGTTAATTGAAAGGTTAAGAGGCGCCACTATTTTTACTAAACTTGATCTTAGGGGCGCCTACAACCTTGTAAGAATAAGGTTCGGAGACGAGTGGCTGACTGCATTTAGGACCAGGTATGGTCTTTTCGAATATACAGTTATGCCATTCGGGTTGTGTAATGCTCCGGCAACATTCCAGAATTTCATTAATGATATCTTTAGGGACATCCTCGACACTTTCCTGGTGGTCTATCTAGACGATATTCTTATCTATTCTTCCTCTTTCTCTGAACATGTCAAACACGTCAGGTTAGTGTTATCCAGATTACAGACACATAAGCTGTATGTCAAGTTAGAGAAGTGTCTCTTCCATGTAAATGAAGTATCATTTCTTGGCTATCGTATTATATCGTATAGCAGGATATCTATGGAGGATAGTAAAATCTCTGCCATCACCACTTGGCCTATACCTTCCAACATAAAAGAAGTCCAGCGGTTTTTAGGCTTCGCCAATTTTTACAGGAGCTTTATCTGCAATTTTGCAGCCATTGCTAGGCCACTCACTAACCTGACTAGGACCTCTAAGCCATTCATCTGGACTCCAGAAACTCAAAAGGCATTTGAACTCCTTAAATCTCTATTTGTCACTTCCCCAGTACTGCACATTCCCAACAGCAAAGCACAATTCGTATTGGAAGTGGATGCGTCCGAATACGCCATTGGATCTATACTATCCCAGAGACTCTTACCAAAAAATCCTTTGCACCCAGTGTGTTACTTCTCCAGACTCCTTACACCTGCTGAACTCAACTATCCAGTGGGGGAAAAGGAGCTTCTCGCAATTAAGACTTCATTTGACCAGTGGAGACATTTGCTGGAGGGCGCAGAACATCCAATAGTAATTTATACGGACCATAAAAACCTACAATATCTTCAAACTAGTCGTACTTTGTCAGCTCGTCAGCTCAGGTGGAGCTTGTACTTTTCACGATTCAATTTCACCATCACATATCGACCTGGATCAAGAAACGGTAAGGTGGACGCTCTGTCTCGAAAAGATATTAAGCCTTCCACAGCTCCTCCCAACTCAACAATAGTTCCCGTTACATCCATAATCGGTGTACTCTCACCTGATAGCACTGAATTAAAGAACCAACAACAATTGGATACAACAAAGGCTACTTACCCTCTCACCCCTGATCAAAACGGTATCCTCTGTAATAAGTCAAGATATTACATACCACCATCTCTCCGGACAAAAGTGTTATCTATAACTCATGATTCCTCCTTAGCTGGTCATTTGGGAATACATAAGACCTAAGACCTTCTACAAAGGCACTTCTGGTGGCCTTCTATGAGACACTCAGTAAAACAATATATAAGTTCCTGTTCCACCTGTCAAACCTGTAAACCATCTCATCAACTCCCTCTGGGCCTATTGCAAAACATACCCTTACCAGACTATCCTTGGGCATACGTCTCTATGGATTTTATCGTTGATTTTCCAAGCTCCTGTGGCATGACTGTCATCTTTGTCGTAGTTGACCTGTTCTCTAGAATGGCCCACTTCATTCCTACAGGTTCACTTCCTACAGCACAGCAGACTGCAGATCTATTTATCAAAGAGATTGTTCAACTGCATGGCCTTCCAGTATCTGTACTCAGTGACAGAGGGTCGCAATTTACATGCAAGTTTTGGAGATCCCTATGTCAATCTCTTGGCATTCAGCAACACCTGACTACATCGTACCACCCGCAAACAATTGAGCTATGTGAACGTACCAACCAATGGTTGGAGCAATACCTGAGATGGTTTTGCTCCCATAAACACGACTCTTGGGCTTCGCTCCTTCCCCAGGCTGAATTTTCTTTCAATAACACTACTAATTCATCCACAGGATTTTCACCCTTTTATGTCAACTCAGGAAGGCACCCTCGTTTTCACCCGCTACCTCCTGCAAACAGTCCCTGTCCACAAGTAAATGACTTGGTCAACTCCATTAAACAGACCTATACTGTCATACAAGAGAACATCAAGCAAGCACAAGCCACCCAGAAAAGATGCTACGACCTACGCCATCGTCCCCAACCCGCCTACAAAGTCGGTGACTTAGTTTGGCTCGCCACCAAAAATCTTAAATTACCTACACCCTGTAGGAAATTCAATAAACTGTTTGTCGGACCCTTCCCGATAGTGGCTATAAGCAACCCTGTCACTGTTACCCTACAACTCCCAACAACTTACCGTATACATCCCACATTTCATGTGTCACTTGTCAAACCCTGTGATCCCTCTACCCATGTCTCGCCATCTCCTCCAGAATCTCCCACACCTGACCCCGAATACGAAGTACATTCTATAGTCGACTCCCTAAGGTATCACGGTGAACTCCAATACCTTGTCCGCTGGTCGGGGTATGACTCGTCTGAGGATTCCTGGGAGCCGGCATCCAATCTATCGGCTCCCCGTCTGGTGTCTGTGTTCCACCGTAGGCATCCTGATCGTCCAGCGCCTTGACACCTCCTTGAGGTTCTTTTGAGGGGGGGATGTGTAATGAACTCCTCAGTTCCACCTTAACTTATGCTACTACATCTCACATACCACCTTAAGAATCAATTATCTGGCTCTCTTTTCCTTTAAAAGCTTTCCATTTCCCATACACCTTTGCTGGTTTATTGAAGGTTGATACCCACTCACTCTCCAGCCTTTCTTGTTACTTGTCTAAAACAGAGTATCACTTGTTCTGTGATTAGCTCTGTCTCCCTCAACTGAAGCTACTTTTCATCTAAGGCTGAAGTCACCTGTTGCAACTGCAGCACACACGCCACTCTAACAACTTACAGTCTAACGGACACAGCCCGCAATCTGCAGAGAGGATCAGAGAGGCTGCACGCACACAGCTGCTAGAGCCAGGTTCCGTATACAAGTGTTAGCATTGCCGTTAAGACTGTGAACTTATCTTTACCGTATGGTGTATTGTTTAACAGCGCAGCAAACTGATACAGTATTCTTAACACTGTTTACAAATCTTTACCGCAAGGTGTATTATTTTAAGGCCCAGCAAGCTGAAACAGTATACTTAACACTGTGAACTTATCTTTACCACAAGGTGTATTATTTAAAGGGCCAGCAAGCTGAAACATTATACTCCACACTGTGAACTTATCTTTACCACAAGGTGTATTAATTAAAGGCCAGCAAGCTGAAACATTATACTCCACACTTTGAACTTATCTTTACCGCAAGGTGTATTATTTAAAGGCACAGTATTACCTTAAAGGGGACCTCACTTATCTGTCACAAACCTATATAAACTGCTGCTTATTATCTAAAAGTTTACATAGTACAAACTTATCTCTAGACCCAGACATAATTCACCTGATCTTACTACTTATAATTTTGAGGTGAATATTCCGGGCTACATTAATCCAGGTGATTAAGACTCTGTCTCCTCACTAGCAGACAGACTTAATCACATGACACATACAAACTATTTACCAGAGAATACTCATAATCAGACTAAAGAAACAGCAATCGAATTGCTGATCATTACACTATTAGACATGTGCGATTCGTTTCGTTCCAAATTCGAATGAATTTCGTCGAATTCGGAGCTTCGGACCGTTTCGAATATCTGAATGAAATCCTTTCCAAAATCATACTAATCAGAATGCATTTGTTCCGAAATATTTGAATCGTTCGGACGTATTCGTTTTCATTCGGATGTGCATGGCGCAGTTCTATTTTTTAAAATAAATATAAATCCAAAGAACCAAAAAATAGTTAGAAAATTAGATATTTAATTATTTATTATCAAATAATTAAAATATGAGTGAGATTGAACAGATAAAATGCATGGTATACTATACTATATATATTATTTAATTTAATATATTAATACACTACTAATCCGAATGCATTTGTTCCGAAATATTCGAATCATTCGGATATATTCGTTTTCATTCGGATGTGCGTGGTGCAGTTGTATTTCTTAAAATAAAATTATTATTAAATCCAAAGAGCCACAAAATAGCTAGAAAATGAGATATGTAATTATTGATTGAACAGATAAAATATTTAGTTTGGTTTTTGGACTAGTATGGTATACTACTAATATAATAAATAATATATATTATATAATATACTACTGGTACAGAACAATCCGAATCGACGTAACATAATTATTAACGAGTGACAACGAATCGATTTGAATTCATTTGTTTATTAAAATGAGTGTAGCGTCATATTCTTCTACGGTCTTCTTGTCCAGTCAGATCATTCCTTTTTTTTGTGGGTTGGATTACTGTCACAGTGATAGTTTTCTGGTCCAATAATTATATTATTTTAATTTTGTGGGTTGGATTACTGTCACACGCAGTGCAATGTGCTATAGCTTTTCCTCAAGGGTTGTGCTATCTGTGATGTGCTGTTATGTTAAGCAGAAGGCAGATATTATTCAGACTTGCATGCTGTCAGCATTGCAGCAGAAGACAAGCCCTGAAGTTGAACAGTTACAGAACAGAAGAGAAGAAGGCACAGTGCCCTAGAGATTTACTGGTCTGTGTATTTTTGCTTATTATATTATTATTTTTGGCTGAAATTGTGAGTCAAGGGAGAAAGTTAAGTTTTAAAACAGTCAAATATATCTTTCTTTATCTTATAGTTCTTGCATTAATAATTGTTATTTGAACTTCTCACTAGAGTAGTTAGTTAAATTTTATTATAATTGTGTATTGTATTGATTGTCTTGGGTGACTTTTTGGGAGTTCTGTGTATGAGCTGAGCTCACTCCAATTTTTTTTTTGTTTAAGAGAGTTACTGCTGTGCTGTCTTAAACCTAGATAACAGGCACACAGGTTGGTGAATGATCATAGGATTTTGAACACATCAGCAGAAGACACATTACCCTATATTATTATTATTTACTCTTTGTGGATAAATATAATTTGATAAAAAATGTTTTGTGTGTGTGTATACTATTCATCATTGTAGATATCCACACAAAATTTAATTACATTTTTTTTTGTTTGTTTAAGAGAGTTACTGCTGTGCTGTCTTAAACTTAGATTACAGGCACACTTGTCCTTGAGCATAGGATTTTTGTTTTTTGAACACATCAGCATCAGCAGAAGACACATTATCCAATCTATATTATTGGCTAAATATATATTTTTTTTATTGATTGTGTGTGTGATAGTATCTAGACCCAAAAATTATTATTAATTAAAATACAATTATTTTTGTTTATAATTGATAATTATATAATTCTATAGTAATACTTACCATTATTTAATTTTTAAATTTTTAATTTTTTAAATATGTATAATTAGTAGACAACTACCTAATTATTTGTAATGGATAATCATCCCCCACCTCATGTTCCTCCAAAAACCAGCAGCAGTGACACAGTACCAGTGCCACCACATGTGTACCACTACTGTCTGTGTCAAATCCTTCCACAGAATCCACATCCTCATTGCCAGGCACAGACAATTGTCATTTAGCCTCCACACGTGAAACATCATTTAGGTATCACAAGAGACATGATACTACAAAGGAGAGGCAAATGAAGGAGCAGGAACTGCTGCCCTGTCCTGTTTCTGTGCCTCAGGTAAAGTTAATGGGTTCAAGCAGAGCTAGCAGCAGCAGTAGTCAAAGTACTCGTAGATTCACTAGCAGTAGTACTAGTAGTCATCTGAGCCCACCCTCTAAATGTCAAAGGTCTGTAAGTAAAAATTTAAGTTCACAATCCTCTAGCAGGGTTGATAGGTCCTCCTCTGAGACCAGGAAGCAGTCAGCATTTCGGCGGTGTCTTAATTTTGCGGATCTTACCCCCAAAACAACATGTACAATCACTAGTGCAAGTTGTGTCACCACCTCCGCTATGTCCAGTTCTAGTACCGTGTTGCCAACTAACATGTTTTACAGTTGAGGCCAGTCAGTACCAACGCAGGCTTTTTACAGTTAACATTCATTTAAGCATCCCAAACGTGAAGTATTTGAGTATGAGGAAGAAATAATTTAGAAAAAAATGTAGTAGCAAGAGTCCCAAGAGATAGAAAAAAAACAGGCTTTATTGAATCAAATTAAAAAAACAGCGAAAGAGTATCTAAAAGACTTAAGAGAAGAATGAGTAGATCAGTCTTACGCGTTTCGGCTAGCTGGTGCCGTAATCATAGACTGTAGCAAACAAACATTCTAAGGTCTTTATATACATGTGTAATCAATTGCTTAATTAATTAAACTAATTCAGCTGTATTCTAGCAAGCAAAGAACAACAATGTTATAGGTATAACGGAAAGCATTGATATTGACTGCTACATGTAACCATCATTAGTTGTCTATTACAAGAGCATGTTATGCAGACGGAAAAGATTTTGAGGAACATATGAAATTATGTACAATGGTTGTTTTGATATACATACATATAAAGCTCTCCTTTTAGAGAGTGATATACGAAATTTACAATAATCCATTATGTATAAAATTTATCAACCTATATACGCATTTAGGGATATATTTTAATCTTATAGACCAGATTCGAACCAGCAACCTGTGTGTTCAAGGGCAGTGAGCTTAACCACTAGGCTATAGCAGCCCAACTATATAACGTGAACTGAGAACAAGGGCTTAAAGGAGACTAAAGGCAATTAGAATAGTTCTGATGTCTCTTAAAAATACTTGACATTTTGTTAGATTTAGTTTAAGAGATACTATCATATTAAGCGATATTTTATCCTTTAAAATAGGTTACAGTGAAACAACATTGGAGTTGAAACCAGAGAAAATATACACAAACAGTTCCTGGGTAATTGTATAGACTATAGATAAACAGTATAAAATGGTTTACGTAGGAAATATATATAGCCACAATGAACAAGTAATTTTCTCATAAATTAGACTTCATGTATATAGATGAACATATTTATGAATATGTCTTGTATTTAACTCCAAAAATTAATAAGGTCAAACTCTGAATTAAATCCATGTGGGACCTGTGTCTTAAGCTTGAACATCCAATAGACTTCTTGTCTTCCCAAAATTTGGGACCTATCACCTCCTCTCACTGGGGTCTTAATAGCCTCAATTATATTCCAACTGAAGGATCTTACTGATTGATCATGTACTTCTATAAAGTGTCTACTCAATTCAGAGCAGGGGACTTTATTTCTAATGTCCCCTAAATGTTCTCTGATGCGTGTTCTCACATCACGAGTAGTGAGTCCTATGTATTGACCCCTACATGATTTACATTCTGCAAGATATGCAACATAAGTAAAGCTGCAGTTTAAGCAGCCCTGTATTTTGAAAAATTCTCCCGTCACATAAGACGTGAATGTGTCTGTTACATTATGGTAATCACATGCTTTACAGTGGTTACTACCGCATTTAAAGCTTCCATTATGCTGTAGCCATGAACTAGAGTTAGTATGTGTTTGTGTATTCCTTAACATACTAGGAGAGAGAGTATTAGCTAAGGTATTATTTTTGGTATAGACAAATCTACAGCCATCACCAATAATTCCTTTTAATGTATCGTCTCCATAAAGGATTGGAAGATACTTATTAACAATGCCACAAATGTCATTGTACTGGTTAGAATATTTGGTGATGAATGTCGGTCTGTCATCATTTTTTCTTTCTTTTTTATTTTGTAGTAGATCTTCTCTCTTATATCCATCGACTTCCTTCTTAATCTTAAGCACTTCCATTTTATGATAGCCTCTATTAATGAGGCGATCAGCCAATTCATTACTTTCCTTAATGTAATCAGTATTTTTTGAGCAATTGCGTTTTACCCGCATCATTTGTCCTTTGATGATGCCTTTAAAGACATGTTTAGGATGACTACTGGTTGCATAGAGTAATGCATTACCAGCAATCGGTTTACGGTATAAAGTGGTATTTACACAGTTGTAATGAGTTTCACCAAGGAGTGTAATATCCAAAAAATTAATTTTTGTTTTGTTCCACTCCTTTGTGAAAGTTAGCCCCATCTGGTTGTTATTAAGATAGTTAAGAAATTAATGTGCTTTATTTTCATCTGCTTCCCATATTAAGACGAGATTGTCTATAAATCTCTTGTAATAAATCAAATACTCACGAAAGGGATTATTATCGCAGTATATGTATGTTTCTTCCAGCCAACCCATAACTAGGTTTGCGTATGAGGGCGCAAATTTCGCCCCCATTGCAGTCCCTTGTTTTTGGATATAATGATCATTTTCAAATGTGAAACTATTATGTTCCAATAAAAATTCTATAACCTTAAGTATATATTTCTTAAAGGTACTTTCCAATTTAGTGTCTTTGTCTAGATAATATTCAATGGCTTGTAAACCAATAGAATGAGGAATCGATGAATAAAGCGATACAGCATCTATTGTAAGCCAGCTGTAGCTTTCTTTCCAATCACAATCATTAAAGATATTAATTATGTGCATAGTATCTCTGACATAACTAGTCAGTGAAAGAACAAACGGCTGTAGTATATCATCCACCCATTCTGACACATGCTCCAATAGGGAGCCATTGCCAGAAACAATAGGTCTACCTTTAATATTATCTAGGCCTTTATGTGTCTTGGGTAGATGATAAAACACAGCCGTTCTGGGAAACTCAACATACAGATAATCAAATGTAGGTGCATCAATAAATCCATTTCTTTTGCCTTCATTAAGAAGTTTAAATAATTGCTTTTGAAAATCAATACGAGGATTATAGCTGACCTTTTTATATACATTGGGGTCTTCTAATTGTCTTTTGGCCTCCGCCACATACCAAGATCTATCACAAACTACTACGCTGCTGCCTTTATCAGCACGCTTGATGATGATACTCTCATTTCTTTCAAGGGATGTAAGTGCATTTCTCTCTTTTTTAGTTAAATTATTTTGTTTTCTGCCCCTAGTTTTGTTGGTGTTTAGGTGAGTTAAATCCTCTACCACTCTTTTTTGAAAAAGCTCAAGTTGTTTACCTCTGGATTGTAATGGATAAAAAATTTGATTTACACTTAAAGCCTATATGTTTATCTTTAAGTTGTTCACTTTCAGGGGGGTTGGAATCCTCATTTAGAAGTTGTTCAAGGTCCCTGCGAGTGCAGAGATCTTGAAAATTGAGGTCATTGATTTTCCAACTACCTGTAGTCAGTTCCTGTTCTCACTCTGTTGGTGTGTCAGTTTGTTGTTTAAAAAAATGCTTCTTGAGGGTTAGGGACCTAACAAATTTGTTAATATCCAAAATAGTTTGAAATAGAACAAAATCTTTAGAAGGGCAAAAATTTAACCCATAACTTAAAACTTTACATTCGGTCTCGTTCAAACTATAAGAGGATATATTAATCACTGTATTTAAACATATTTCCGATTGTTTTTGCCTTCTCTCCGTGGGTACCTTACTTGTTTCTTTTCTGTACCTTTCTGTTCCTTTAGAATTGTCTGCTGTCCCCCTCCTTTTGAAGCATCCTGTCCTTCCTGAAAAACCTCCATGTTATCTTTTGTTTTAGGTTTAGCTCCTAATCCTGAAACACTAGGTTGTATATCTATTGTCTGGGTATTTAAATTTTCATGAGTACCTACACTCTGGTTAGTTGTGGACTCAGTGGATCTGATATCCCAGTCAGAAGCTGAGCTTCCTTCTGAGGCAGAAAAATCTGTCCCTGATGCAGAGCTTTCCTCATCTGTAAACTCCTGTCTATCTGCAGCAAAGCTTACTTTTTTTCTATTGCGTCTATTTTTCTTATATGAAGATTTACCTAAAGAATTGGTATCGTTTATTACTTGACTGGTACCTTTTTCCTGTATTTGATTGGAACTTTTGGGGTTAAAATGTACTGCCCTTCTAAACTTCCTACGCCAGACATATACTGTCTTGTTTGCGTAGTCTTTACTATCTCTTTGATATTTAGAAAATTTAGTATTCATAATGTTTTGTTTAGTGGCTTCAATAGTCTCATGGAGCATGGTATCAAACTTTTCATATCTTGTGTCTTCTTTGTATTTACACATTTCTGCTTGTAGTGCACAAATGTCATCTTTATATTTTTGGATTAACTGTGTCTTATGTTTAATTAATAGTCCCATGAGTCTAATAGAGCACTCCGTCAAGATGTCATTCCTTTCAGAGATAAAGTCCTTATCGTCAGTATGAAAGGTAGGAAATTTCTGTAGTCTTAGTCCCCGTGGTATCATGCCTTTATTAATATATCTGGTGAAAGTCCAATTATCCATGCAAAGTCTAAGTTCTTTTAGTTTATAGTCCTCCAGCATTGCAAACAAATCACCAAGTTTTGCATTTTTGATACATACTTTAGACAAGTCTTCCAGTTCACAATCATCCAAGTCCCAATCATCATCTGTACATAGCGAGTAAAACTGCTTATCCGTTATTAACTCCATTCCAGAGTAGTTCAAAAAAATGCCTGCTATAGATTTTTTAGTTGTATATTGATTGAAAAAAAGCCTTTAACACTGTGTGGTTGTTAATGGTAGAGCTTAAATGAATAAATAATTATATTCCAAAAAGCCAATAATATGTTCCATTCACAAACAGAGTGGGTGAGGAATAATAAATGTAAGAAATGAACAGTATCACACTGTGTATATGGAACATAAATGTAAGAGCCTAATAAAGTCAATGACCAGTGTGGACAATAAGGAAAGTAGGCAGTCACTCAAAATACTTGACACGGCGATCACAAATAATCATAAATGAGATAGATTAGACTGTCACGTCTCGGGCTTCACCCGTACTTACACGGAGTAGTGTTGGCCCTTTTCCTGGTACTCCTGTCGGTGCAGGCTTGCGGTTCCTGTGTCCTCTCCAGGTGGGCAAAGAAACCTGAATCCAGATAGAGGGACAGCCACGCAGTTAAGCGCGACCGTCAAACTCACCTCTTCTTCGGTTCAACTACAGCGCGGGTACGGGACTTCTACCGGACGTGACCAGATGTGACGTCAAATTCTCCGGTGTTTCCTTTAAATGATCCTCCACAGCAAGCGGCTCCAAGGCACAGTGTAAAGCTCTACCTTAACTCTGGGACCAGTAGCGTCGGGCTCCTCACAGCCCTTGGTAATGAAATAGAAAAAAATGTAGTAGCAAGAGTCCCAAGAGATAGAAAAAAAACAGGCTTTATTGAATCAAATTAAAAAAACAGCGAAAGAGTATCTAAAAGACTTAAGAGAAGAATGAGTAGATCAGTCTTACGCGTTTCGGCTAGCTGGTGCCGTAATCATAGACTGTAGCAAACAAACATTCTAAGGTCTTTATATACATGTGTAATCAATTGCTTAATTAATTAAACTAATTCAGCTGTATTCTAGCAAGCAAAGAACAACAATGTTATAGGTATAACGGAAAGCATTGATATTGACTGCTACATGTAACCATCATTAGTTGTCTATTACAAGAGCATGTTATGCAGACGGAAAAGATTTTGAGGAACATATGAAATTATGTACAATGGTTGTTTTGATATACATACATATAAAGCTCTCCTTTTAGAGAGTGATATACGAAATTTACAATAATCCATTATGTATAAAATTTATCAACCTATATACGCATTTAGGGATATATTTTAATCTTATAGACCAGATTCGAACCAGCAACCTGTGTGTTCAAGGGCAGTGAGCTTAACCACTAGGCTATAGCAGCCCAACTATATAACGTGAACTGAGAACAAGGGCTTAAAGGAGACTAAAGGCAATTAGAATAGTTCTGATGTCTCTTAAAAATACTTGACATTTTGTTAGATTTAGTTTAAGAGATACTATCATATTAAGCGATATTTTATCCTTTAAAATACAGTGAAACAACATTGGAGAAATAATTTCTCATGCTCATACTGCCGCCACCACCACTGCTACTGCCAGTGCCAGCATTACTGAAAGCCCATCTGCTATTGATATAAGTGAAGAGGGCACCAGTAGTAACCAGGGAGAAGAGGGCTCCCCAACATATGCCGCTAGTGATAAATCCATCTTTACTAACATTGAATATGTTGAATCAGTGTCATCTTATAAATTTAGAACCAGATGATCATACTCACTATTCCCCTACCCATAATTCACCTTATTCTATAGATTTGTATTCCTCTCTGTCTCCAACATCGTCACCACCAGTTTCACCGAGCTCTCCAATAGCTCGTGTTGAGTCTCCCAGCCAGATTGTAGTTAGTGCACCCGCCACTACTGGTAGGCCACTAACCTCCTCCATTCCCACCATCCCTTCAATGTTTAGGCCTCCTCCTGTTACGTGACACAGAGAAGGCCATGATATAACAAAAACAAAAGAAGTTTCTACAGCATGTGCATCCAAAGAAACTGTCACAAAAGATTCTTCACTGCACAGTGGCAAAGTTATCTGTCGCGCACAAGTGTGGGAGCATTTTGAGGCTATTGGTGATGGTCGCCAAGCCAAATGCAAATTGTGTGGTAGGGAAGTCAGCCGGGGTAGAGTGTTGGGGCATCTGACCAATTCAGGAATGAACCAACACATTTGCACCCATCACAAGCCAGTGGTGTTAAGGGAAGAAAGTGGTGTCTCTGCTCCAGCCAGCACTACTAGGGAAACTACTAGTAGCAGTGTCATAGTCACCACCAGTAGGAATCACAAGGGACAGGGTGATCATGCCTCTTCTGGTGCAGCTGCTCTGAGTGTCAGCCAACATCACATGAAATCCACCCAGCCCACGATAGAGCAATTTAGTGTATTTCATTCCAGTCGGATGTCAAGACAGCAGGTGCGAAAAATTACACGCCTCATTGCCCAGCTCAAAGCGGTTGGAGGTGCTCCTTTTAATATGGTGGAAGGGGACCCCTTTAAACAACTTATGGAGGCAGTTGCACCCCATTATAAAGTTCCTGCTCGTACCACATTTAGTAGATTTGTAATTCCCTCACTTTACCGGTCATGCATTGTTATTTTGAAGGAGGAGCTGGGAAAGGCTGCTGGACAGTCAGTGCACTTCACCACTGACCTATGGAGTGCTTCTAGTGGCCAACATGCCTTCCTGTCTTTGACGGCACATTGGTGGCTGCCAAATGTGTCACCAGTTATATCACCAAAAAGTTCAGGGTCAGAAACCTCAGAGTCAGTGACTGGTGCAGTAGCCAAGGGGTACCGCTCCTTTCTCCTGCATGCTGAGGTGATGGATCATCAGCACACCTCACAGAACATCCTACATGCACTGAATAATATGGTGGCTCAGTGGCTAGGAGAGCAGGCAGGGACAAAGGCACAAATGGGTTTTGTTGTCACCGATGGGGCAGCCAATATGCTAAAGGCGCTACGGGAGGGCGGGTTTGTGGGTGTATGTTGTTCGGCACATGTACTGCATCTGGTTGTTAAGGCTGCCCTCGATCACGACACCGGAAGGTTGGCAACACTTTTTGAGTGTTTTGCCGAAAAATAGCTGGCCACTTCCATCATAGTGTAAAAGATAGCCATCTCCTTAGGCAGGAACAGAGAAATTTTGGCCTTGCAGAGCACCGTCTCAAACAAGATGTGAGTACTAGATGGAACTCCACATTAGATATGCTGGAACATATATTAGAACAGCAAAAGGCAATCCATGCAATGGCATACAAACATTCCATTGGCATTGACAGACCACTGGGCAGGGATGACTGAGCCATGATTGAACAGTTAGTGGCAGTCCTCACATCTTTTCGGGCGGTAACAGAAAATTTAAGCCAAGAGAACGCTAGCCTGGCACAAGTCATTCCCCTCTTCACTCACCTCTCAAACCTATTAGATGATATCCTTTGCAATAGGGAAGTATTGCCTGGTGGTAATCTTCTTGATGATGTTGCTGCCCATCTAAGGAGGTTGAAGGAGCAACTGACTCGGCGCGTAAAAGAGTGCATCGACATTAGCCCTCACTACATGCTAGCCACACTTTGTGATCCTAGAGTAAAGGGAAAGATAGCACTCCGTACAAATAGCTTGACCACATGGAGGGAAAAATTGATACAGAGGGTGCGTGATAGACAAAAATAATGTCACCTGTAGAGGCAGATGAATAGATGCCAGAGTCTGATAGTGATACTCTGTCACCTAAAACCAAAAGCCCTAGCACTGTTGCTCGTCCTCGTCCCACCACAGCAGCTACTTTTTGGGCTGATAAACATTTAACAACAAAAACAATGTAGGTGCATTTTCAAATCTTAATAGCACTGTTCTCAAAACATGAGGTACATATAGAGGGTGGGAGGGAGACATAAAAATAACTATTACATTAAACTTCAATCTATGTGTCATGTGATGGAACATTGTGTTGATGTTATAGATAAATAGCGTCCAAAATGGATTCATGCAGGTGATCCATTGCCTGGCGCTGTTCTTTGTTGACACGGGCTAATGCCCTGTCTATGTGTCGATGTAAATCATTTCTCATATTTTCAACAGCTTTTGTCAAATTTTTGGTCGCTAGTAAATTTTCAAGAAGTAACTCCTCCGTCCGGCTATACCGATTTTGTGTTTCCTGTTCTGTTGGCTTGTCTTGTTCCGGTTGAGGTGGTTGATTCTGCGCTGTCTGCCCATGCTGCTCATCCACAATGGGGGCATACTGTTTGCTTGATGGTTGGACAACGCACACAGTTGATGATGGTGAGAAGCATGTTTGATCAATATTTACTCCATCACTTTCCTCTACAGTAATGACTGGTGAATGCAGTTCCCTGGTATGGATTCCCCCTACAGACATGCCTCGTAGTTCTGAAATAGATGAAACAGTAATCAAATGTTATTATTTTGTTGTATGCAAACCAATGGATTTGTGGACATGTTGTACAGACATAGAAAGACTCTCGCTAAAAGTTTTCTTTCATAATATCTAAAAAAAAGACAGCAACAGACTATCCACAAACTTTTCTTATACATTATTCACTCAAATATATTTTAATATCTAGGATGGACATGTTTTAGTTAGTCTGTCAAATCTAATTAAAATTTATATTCAATTTACAATTTTTTTTTAGAAATAATGCGTAATAAATCATTTGTAGCTGATGTTTTTTTGCTATAGTAAAGGCTTTTTAAATCAAATGTACAGATAATTATTGCCTGTCCTGTTTGTTTATATTGATAATAAGTTTGTGTGAAGACATCAATATTTATTTTGAATGCAAAAAAAATTGTTTTTAAAAAAAAATAAAAGGTAAAGCATATTGTCCTTCAATCAGACAGGTTCATTTTTCATCCAGAAAAAAACATTTTTTTTACATCAGTTCAATTTCAAGGATTAACACAGCACTCAAATAGAATATGTATGAAATATCAACCTATGGGATTGGACTATCTCATTTTACTTATTTTTACCCCCAAAAAAATTCATTTCCACTATTTATTTATGTATAGCTTTTATTTAGTATGACAATTTGTATCAATTGATTGATTTGAGTCTTATTTTTAATAGTTTCAAAATGTTGTACATCATTATATTTAGATTCCATAAATAAAGAGTCTATTCACAAAATAGTAACTAAAGGTGCATAAAAAAAATGAGAGAAATGCTAATTCGAGACTAACCGCTAGATTTGGAGTTTTGTCGGTAACGACCCGAAAAACTAACGCCGGCTTTTTTCTGGCCGCACCATAAAAATAACTCTGGTATTGAGAGTCCACATAAAGGCTGCGTTAGGCTCCAAAAAAGGAGCGTAGAGCATTTTTAACGCAGCTTCAACTCTCGATACCAGAGTTGCTTACGGACGCGGCCAGCCTCAAAAACGTGCTTGTGCACGATTCCCCCATAGGAAACAATGGGGCTTTTTGAGCTGAAAAAAAACCTAACACCTACAAAAAAGCCGCGTTCAGCTCCTAACGCAGCCCCATTGTTTGCTATGCGGTAACCCTTCCTACGTCTGCACTTAACACTCTAACATGTACCCCGAGTCTAAACACCCCTAACCTTACACTTATTAACCCCTATTCTGCCACCCCCGCTATCGCTGACCCCTGCATATTATTATTAACCCCTAATCTGCCGCTCCGTAAACCGCCGCTACTTACATTATCCCTATGTACCCCTAATCTGCTGCCCTAACATCGCCGACCCCTATATTATATTTATTAACCCCTAATCTGCCCCCCACAACGTCGCCTCCACCTGCCTACACTTATTAACCCCTAATCTGCCGACCGGACCTGAACGCTACTATAATAAAGTTATTAACCCCTAATCCGCCTCACTAACCCTATCATAAATAGTATTAACCCCTAATCTGCCCTCCCTAACATCGCCGACACCTAACTTCAAACATTAACCCCTAATCTGCCGACTGGAGCTCACCGCTATTCTAATAAATGTATTAACCCCTAAAGCTAAGTCTAACCCTAACACTAACACCCCCTAAGTTAAATATAATTTAAATCTAACGAAATTAATTAACTCTTATTAAATAAATTATTCCTATTTAAAGCTAAATACTTACCTGTAAAATAAACCCTAATATAGCTACAATATAAATTATAATTATATTATAGCTATTTTAGGATTTATATTTATTTTACAGGTAACTTTGTATTTATTTTAACCAGGTACAATAGCTATTAAATAGTTAAGAACTATTTAATAGCTAAAATAGTTAAAATAATTACAAATTTACCTGTAAAAGAAATCCTAACCTAAGTTACAAATAAACCTAACACTACACTATCAATAAATAAATTAAATAAAATACCTACAATTACCTACAATTAACCTAACACTACACTATCAATAAATTAATTAAATACAATTGCTACAAATAAATACAATTAAATAAACTAGCTAAAGTACAAAAACTAAAAAAGAACTAAGTTACAAAAAATAAAAAAATATTTACAAACAAGAAAAATATTACAACAATTTTAAACTAATTACACCTACTCTAAGCCCCCTAATAAAATAACAAAGCCCCCCAAAATAAAAAAATGCCCTACCCTATTCTAAATTACTAAAGTTCAAAGCTCTTTTACCTTACCAGCCCTGAACAGGGCCCTTTGCGGGGCATGCCCCAAGAAATACAGCTCTTTTGCCTGTAAAAAAAAACATACAATACCCAAGCCCCCCAACATTACAACCCACCACCCACATACCCCTAATCTAACCCAAACCCCCCTTAAATAAACCATCCAAGATGGCGTCCCTCGAATTCCGATTGGCTGATAGGATTCTATCAGCCAATCGGAATTAAGGTAGGAATATTCTGATTGGCTGATGGAATCAGCCAATCAGAATCAAGTTCAATCCGATTGGCTGATCCGATCAGCCAATCAGATTGAGCTCGCATTCTATTGGCTGATCGGAACAGCCAATAGAATGCGAGCTCAATCTGATTGGATCAGCCAATCGGATTGAACTTGATTCTGATTGGCTGATTCCATCAGCCAATCAGAATATTCCTACCTTAATTCCGATTGGCTGATAGAATCCTATCAGCCAATCGGAATTCGAGGGACGCCATCTTGGATGACGTCATTTAAAGGAACCGTCATTCGTCGTTCAGTCGTCGGCCAGGATGGATGTTCCGCGGTGGAGGTCTTCAGGATGCTGCCGCTTCGCTCCGGATGGATGCCGCTTGGATGAAGACTTCAGCCGGATCATGGACCTCTTCAGCCCCCCGCTTGGGCTTGGATCAGGACATCGGAGGAGCTCTTCTGGACCGATCGGTGAACCTGGTATGGTGAAGACAAGGTAGGATGATCTTCAGGGGCTTAGTGTTAGGTTTATTTAAGGGGGGTTTGGGTTAGATTAGGGGTATGTGGGTGGTGGGTTGTAATGTAGGGGGGCTTGGGTATTGTATGTTTTTTTTACAGGCAAAAGAGCTGTATTTCTTGGGGCATGCCCCGCAAAGGGCCCTGTTCAGGGCTGGCAAGGTAAAAGAGCTTTGAACTTTAGTAATTTAGAATAGGGTAGGGCATTTGTTTTATTTTGGGGGGCTTTGTTATTTTATTAGGGGGCTTAGAGTAGGTGTAATTAGTTTAAAATTGTTGTAATATTTTTCTTATGTTTGTAAATATTTTTTTATTTTTTGTAACTTAGTTCTTTTTTATTTTTTGTACTTTAGCTAGTTTATTTAATTGTATTTATTTGTAGCAATTGTATTTAATTAATTTATTGATAGTGTAGTGTTAGGTTAATTGTAGGTAATTGTAGGTAGTTTATTTAATTAATTTATTGATAGTATAGTGTTAGGTTTATTTGTAACTTAGGTTAGGATTTCTTTTACAGGTAAATTTGTAATTATTTTAACTATTTTAGCTATTAAATAGTTCTTAACTATTGTACCTGGTTAAAATAAATACAAAGTTACCTGTAAAATAAATATAAATCCTAAAATAGCTATAATATAATTATAATTTATATTGTAGCTATATTAGGGTTTATTTTACAGGTAAGTATTTAGCTTTAAATAGGAATAATTTATTTAATAAGAGTTAATTAATTTCGTTAGATTTAAATTATATTTAACTTAGGGGGGTGTTAGTATTAGGGTTAGACTTAGCTTTAGGGGTTAATACATTTATTAGAATAGCGGCGAGATTTGGTTGGCAGATTAGGGGTTAATAATTGAAGTTAGGTGTCGGCGATGTTAGGGAGGGCAGATTAGGGGTTAATACTATTTATGATAGGGTTAGTGAGGCGGATTAGGGGTTAATAACTTTATTATAGTAGCGCTCAGGTCCGGTCGGCAGATTAGGGGTTAATAAGTGTAGGCAGGTGGAGGCGACGTTGAGGGGGGCAGATTAGGGGTTAATAAATATAATATAGGGGTCGGCGGTGTTAGGGGCAGCAGATTAGGGGTACATAAGTATAACGTAAGTGGCGGTCGGCAGATTAGGGGTTAAAAAATTTTTTCGAGTGTCGGCGATGTGGGGGGACCTAGGTTTAGGGGTACATAGGTAGTTTATGGGTGTTAGTGTACTTTAGAGTACAGTAGTTAAGAGCTTTAGAAACCGGCGTTAGCCCAGAAAGCTCTTAACTACTGACTTTTTTCCTGCGGCTGGAGTTTTGTCGTTAGATGTCTAACGCTCACTTCAGAAACGACTCTAAATACCGGAGTTAGAAAAATCCCATTGAAAAGATAGGATACGCAATTTACGTAAGGGGATCTGCGGTATGGAAAAGTCGCGGCTGAAAAGTGAGCGTTAGACCCTATTTTGAGTGACTCCAAATACCGGCGGTAGCCTAAAACCAGCGTTAGGAGCCTCTAACGCTGGTTTTCATGGCTACCGCCAAACTCTAAATCTAGGCCTAAACTTGCTAAATTTGAAAAAAAAAAAAAAATGTTTTATCTAATGATTTTTGAAATGATGCTGAACAGGAAGCCCATGTATACTATAATACATGACGTGTTATTTGATCATGTGCATTAGTAAATCTTTATTACATCATTTTCATAACCTACTGCTATCACCTCATAAGGGTTTTTAGTCAAAAGCTAATAAGTCTATACTCTTTTTCATAATAAACAGTTTTGGAAATAAATACATTTATAAACCAAAAAAAAAAATAATTTAATGAAAAGGTGAATAGTGTGCCATACATTTGGCTGAGAATGGTCAGCTGATAGTCGCAACAAGTGGATGGGCGGCAGAATCATTATCAGGCTGATGAAAGTCAGTAGATGAAAATCGTGATACAATGGATAATAAACCAAATATTTGACTTTCAATATTTTGAAAGAACAGGAAATATAAAGCAGCTTTATAAATTTATAGTCCTATCATAACATTTGTTTGGTTGTCTTCTTATTGTTATTTTATAAATCAAGAATGTAAGCAAGCACTATGCCGCTATGCATGGTTTTGAAAGAAAAAAAATACCCGGGGACCAGGCTTACATTATTGGTTTGTAAAATAAAGATAATAATAGAACAAAGAAAAATTGAGTATCAAATAATTGAGTAGATTAATTTGCTGTTCTAGCAGATTCTAGTATGAAATCATTAAAGAGAAATGTTTGGTTCATTATATCTTTAAGCACAACACTTGATCATGGAAACTTGCCAAGAAAAAGGTAACAGGGCTAAGGAACTGGGACAGGGTACTATTTGATAGCTATTGTACCTGGTTAAAATAAATACAAAGTTACCTGTAAAATAAATATAAATCCTAAAATAGCTATAATATAATTATAATTTATATTGTAGCTATATTAGGGTTTATTTTACAGGTAAGTATTTAGCTTTAAATAGGAATAATTTATTTAATAAGAGTTAATTAATTTCGTTAGATTTAAATTATATTTAACTTAGGGGGGTGTTAGTATTAGGGTTAGACTTAGCTTTAGGGGTTAATACATTTATTAGAATAGCGGCGAGATTTGGTCGGCAGATTAGGGGTTAATAATTGAAGTTAGGTGTCGGCGATGTTAGGGAGGGCAGATTAGGGGTTAATACTATTTATGATAGGGTTAGTGAGGCGGATTAGGGGTTAATAACTTTATTATAGTAGCGCTCAGGTCCGGTCGGCAGATTAGGGGTTAATAAGTGTAGGCAGGTGGAGGCGACGTTGAGGGGGGCAGATTAGGGGTTAATAAATATAATATAGGGGTCGGCGGTGTTAGGGGCAGCAGATTAGGGGTACATAAGTATAACGTAGGTGGCGGTCGGCAGATTAGGGGTTAAAAATTTTTTTCGAGTGTCGGCGATGTGGGGGGACCTAGGTTTAGGGGTACATAGGTAGTTTATGGGTGTTAGTGTACTTTAGAGTACAGTAGTTAAGAGCTTTAGAAACCGGCGTTAGCCCAGAAAGCTCTTAACTACTGACTTTTTTCCTGCGGCTGGAGTTTTGTCGTTAGATGTCTAACGCTCACTTCAGAAACGACTCTAAATTCCGGAGTTAGAAAAATCCCATTGAAAAGATAGGATACGCAATTTACGTAAGGGGATCTGCGGTATGGAAAAGTCGCGGCTGAAAAGTGAGCGTTAGACCCTATTTTGAGTGACTCCAAATACCGGCGGTAGCCTAAAACCAGCGTTAGGAGCCTCTAACGCTGGTTTTCACGGCTACCGCCAAACTCTAAATCTAGGCCTAAATTTGCTAAATTTGAAAAAAAAAAAATGTTTTATCTAATGATTTTTGAAATGATGCTGAACAGGAAGCCCATGTATACTATAATACATGACGTGTTATTTGATCATGTGCATTAGTAAATCTTTATTACATCATTTTCATAACCTACTGCTATCACCTCATAAGGGTTTTTAGTCAAAAGCTAATAAGTCTATACTCTTTTTCATAATAAACAGTTTTGGAAATAAATACATTTATAAACAAAAAAAAAATAATTTAATGAAAAGGTGAATAGTGTGCCATACATTTGGCTGAGAATGGTCAGCTGATAGTCGCAACAAGTGGATGGGCGGCAGAATCATTATCAGGCTGATGAAAGTCAGTAGATGAAAATCGTGATACAATGGATAATAAACCAAATATTTGACTTTCAATATTTTGAAAGAACAGGAAATATAAAGCAGCTTTATAAATTTATAGTCCTATCATAACATTTGTTTGGTTGTCTTCTTATTGTTATTTTATAAATCAAGAATGTAAGCAAGCACTATGCCGCTATGCATGGTTTTGAAAGAAAAAAAATACCCGGGGACCAGGCTTACATTATTGGTTTGTAAAATAAAGATAATAATAGAACAAAGAAAAATTGAGTATCAAATAATTAGTAGATTCATTTGCTGTTCTAGCAGATTCTAGTATGAAATCATTAAAGAGAAATGTTTGGTTCATTATATCTTTAAGCACAACACTTGATCATGGAAACTTGCCAAGAAAAAGGTAACAGGGCTAAGGAACTGGGACAGGGTACTATTTGAATGTAATACTCTGGAAGTAAAAATGTAATCTTCAATCCATTATTTTTTTTTTTAAAACCTATGTTTGTATTCCTATTTATGTACTTGCCAGAACTAGGCTGAGACGTGCTTGGGGCTTATCGCCCTGCAGAGTATTTTGGGTGATCTGGAAAACATCAAGGATATGAGACAGGTAAGTCTAACACGTGTATTAGTGAAGAATAGTTATTAGTGATGAATGATTCATAATTTCAAACAAACCTATACAGGCCAGGTAGTGAAATATATTGTATATATAAAATGTTGTCCGCTGCCCAAAATATGCATTTAAATGTGATGGTCGATTTTTGATATTTTAAATCATTGAAGTCACATTACAGAAAAAAGTATGCAAAGGCCATAGCGTCTAAAATTCAGGTATTGGTGAGGTAGGGAAAGACAAAATAAAGGGCCTTGGGAGGGAAAGAGAATAAAGGTGACATGAGGAAAAAGGATATAGGGGAACAACAAAGGAGGGGGCATAGGGGAGTGAGGGGAACACAAAAGAAGGGCCATGGTGAGGGAGAGAGATGATATATATATATATTAACTAGTATTTATATAGCGTCTTTCTCCCAGTGGGACTCAAACTCTTGAAGCGCTTTTTCAGCGCTCGCTCTCGGAAGTAACCAAATCGGCAGGTGAACAGTTATAGTTGTTATTATTAACAAATTTAATGGTACTCATTTGAGCGATATCAGAAGGATGAAGGGCTGAGTTGGCCCTGCTGGGATTAGAACCTGAGACCTTTGGATCTTTTGTAGTCAGGGCATTTTAACAATTGAGCTACCTCACCGGCCTTATATAAAGTGTGATATTGATTCTGTCATATACAACTATGCCAGATGAATGCATCTTCCATCTTTCACATACACAATTCACATACACAAGAAATGTATGTGGATGATGGAAGTTGAGTTATGACATATGTGTATGTAACTATGTATGCTAGCATGCAACTCCCGTCATACATGATCGCTGCCTTACAGATATGGGTCTTTCTTTATTTTTTTTATTTTTTTAAATCTGGAATAGTAAATTGTAATAGCTAAAGGATAAATCGATTGTCTTGTCTTCCACTTTATTCCCTTGTATTTATTTTTTTATTTCCACACCCATGCAAAGTAATCAAAGTAATGGTATATTTCATTTTACTCACCAGCTCTCTGTTGCCTGACAGATTCGTCTCTCCTACTTGCGCTCCGGACACCTGTGACAACAGCCTCTGGAAGAAGTTTGTCCCGGACCTCCTTCTCCCAAATGTTAAAACGCACCGTCTTTGATGCGGAGTGCATGATTGACATTTTCCTCTTGACCATCGCCCTGCAATCATAATACCTAGAAATCAAATAAAAAATTTTTTTGGTTAGAAAATTAAAAAAATAAAAAATTAGAAAAACTATAATGACTTTATTTGAAAATAAGGATTTCTTACAGTTTGCATCTGATTCTTAACATCAAAAGAATACCAGCAGAGCTATTGGAAATTACTGACACGCGGATTTTTAGAGTTTTCAATAGTTATATTATAGAGATGGATAGATTAATAGAAATATATATATATATATATATATATATATATATATATATATATATATATATATAACAAAAACAATGCTACAGAGGTAGACACACCTAAAAGTATACTGCCCCTGTAAACTAGGTAGCGCACACTCACAAAAGGATTTTGCAGATATATTGCAGGTATTAAATAAAAAGTGGTATAGTGAATAATTTACAGCAGTATAATCATTAATTATTAAACCACTAAGAATGAATAAAACATATTGTAGAACAAATTTAATACTAATCAAAATATTGACAATGTAAATATATATGAAAAAGTCTTATCCTTCTGGTGTTAAAACTTGAAATATGATAAAGAGCAGTGTTCAGTGCTGCTCGTCCAAAACAACTCAAGGTTCAGATTGAGTAATATGGTACAGCTGCAGGAATCTATAAAAACAAGCACACAAAAACACCTCTCATGGTGCAGATCAATTTAATAAAGGCAAACGCATATAAAACAAATAAATAACCCTTAGGTTCTCCCTACTCACAAATAAAACCTCAATCTTATATCCAGGTACTGTCACCAAAAGTTCTCCAAGATCGTGCAGCTCTGGTTTATCCCAATGTCCCCAGTGGAACACACAGCCAATGCTATTCGCTTCTCGATGTTTAAAGTCCACTTGTATTTTAAAATGTACCGCTCTAATTGAGCTAATAGAAACGCTGTGAGTACCTGCAGTACAGAACTCCGCTCAGCGTGTGTATCGCAATTGACGTAAGGTGGGCGTGGCCTTATGCATTTCACGGAACTCATCCGCTTCGTCAGAGGCTTGATGTCTGCCCACCTCACTAGCTGTACTTTTCAAGACAGCGTACAGATACACTCCCACCTTACATCATGTGCCATGCTGTTGAGCACCTGTCACAGATACTTACTATTGGCTCTTACAATTAAAAACAACACTTCATATGAAAATAAATATTGCAATCTCATACCACCTATTGAGCAAGGTGTCTGTTTCAGCTGCTGATACGTAGGTTGTACAGCAAAATAATAGAAGAGAAAGAGGCACCACATATCACCAAATGTATCATGCACAGTGAGGAGACACAGGGTGTTTAATCCCTGTTCCGTCCCCTGTCAGGGGACGTGTATATGGCATGGATTTTAGGAACCGGGAGATGGAAAAAGATGCTTGGTCGGTCCTCCTACTTCAAATTTGGGCACTGCACGTGCAATCTAATGTGCCATCAGATAGGAGTGGTGTGTTAAGTAGTACTATTCCTATCAGTTTAATCAATGTTATATGCCTTTTTATTGGTTTGGTTTTTGAAGCCACAGTGCTGCACCAGAGGCCAGAAAAATTAGGCATGTACACATGCCTGAAAAATTAGGTATTGTTGCAGCCGCTGCTGTAGCAGCGCCCAGAAAAAATGATGTTTGTTTCCCAGGCAGAAAGTGCCCTAAAACATTGCGGTTTGAACCCTAGTTGGTGGCGGATAAGTCACGCAAGTCATCCGGCATTCGAAGATAAAATACAGCACTGTGTGGACCATTTTTAGCCCAAGGCAGCTCATCTCATCAGGCCTTTTTTACTCAAATGTATCGCCCAATGTCAATCCCTTCGGGATCCATCCCTCATTCATCTTAATAAAGGTGAGGTAATCTAGACTTTTTTGACCTAGGCGACTTCTCTTCTCAGTGACAATACCTCCTGCTGCACTGAAGGTCCTTTCTGACAGGACACTTGAAGCGGGGCAGGCCAGAAGTTCTATCGCAAATTGTGATAGCTCAGGCCACAGGTCAAGCCTGCACACCCAGTAGTCAAGGGGTCCATCGCTCCTCAGAGTGTCGAGATCTGCAGTTAAGGCGAGGTAGTCTGCTACCTGTCGGTCGAGTTGTTCTCTGAGGTTGGACCCCGAAGGGCTGTGGCGATGCATAGGAGTTAAAAAGCTCTGCATGTCCTCCATGAACAACACGTCTGTAAAGCGTCCTGTCCTTGCCGGCGTGGTCGTGGGAGTCGTAGGATTACTTTCACCTCTTCCTCTGTTAGATTCCCGTTGTGCTGTGACATCACCCTTATACGCTGTGTAAAGCATACTTTTTAATTTATTTTGGAACTGCTGCATCCTTTCCGACTTGCAGTAATTCTGTAACATTTCAGGCACTTTATGCTTATACCGGGGGTCTAGTAGCGTGGACACCCAGTACAGGTCGTTCTCCTTCAGCTTTTTTATACGAGGGTCACTCAACAGGCACGACAGCATGAAAGACCCCATTTGCACAAGGTTTGGATGCCGAGCTACTCATGTCCAAAACATTTTTTTTGTTTTTAAATGTACACTTACACTACTATTAAACAAGATATGAGTGGTGGCACTGGGCAAGTGGGTCCAGTATAAGCTGTGAGCCTGACACAAAAAAGCAGACTGATGTTTCACAGTCCAAAAGGGTTTTTTTGTTTTTAAATGTACACTTACACTACTATTAAACAAGATATGAGTGGTGGCACTGGGCAAGTGGGCACAGTATACACTGTGAGCCTGACACAAAAAAGCAGACTGATGTTTCACAGTCCAAAAAGTTTTTACTTTTTTAAATGTACACTTACACTATTAAACAAGATATGAGTGGTGGCACTGGGCAAGTGGGCACAGTATACGCTGTGAGCCTGACACAAAAAAGCAGACTGATGTTTCACAGTCCAAAAAGTTTTTATTTTTTTAAATGTACACTTTGTCAGCATCAACCATTTCACTGTGCCTTTAAGTCAAGTTCTCCTCCCCTCAGGTAGACTATTTAAACACACTTTACCCATAAGACATTGCTTGATTATTAAAGAGTGTTTTGAGACAGCATCTTGTCTCTTTATATCTTAAAGAATAACTAGCCTTGAGCAATCCTTAATATTGGAGGATAATTTCAACCTCTCACTTTCTAAAACTTTGCTCACTTTTTGGCCTTTATTTTGATGGCTTTAACTTTTCGCTATTACTTGATTTACTAAGTTGAATGGGAAATCAATTTCACTTATTCTTTTGCACCTGTGTCAAGCTGCATCTCTCTTCGTTACCAGTATTCAAACGGACGCTCAGACTATTGCTGACGTCACCTCCGACTCTCAGTATTCACTGCGCAGCACGCCGGAGTTGCTCACACGCTGCAGGCATCAGACGCTGCTCTCCTGTCTCCTTAGACATTGAACTAAACACCATATCCAAGTAAGACACGCTGTATCTGAAACTAATATCACTTATTCAAGGTATGTGCACCAACGATAAAGTATTTAAGCATGCTAGGACAACTTTATAAAGGGTAATGCATTACTGAAATTCCTATGTTTATATATTTGGAAATCGTCAGCCTTCACTGCTCAATTTCTATTATGTGTCATATCAAACTTATTACTTATATCGAATCTCCAAATCTTAACCTACTTTCTGAGAAGTTCATTCATAACATTCATATCTCAATATATAAATTATCTTTGTCTATAAATAATTCATATGAGTCAGTCACAACTACAGAGAATCATAGTTGTGTCATTAAATACTAAATCCACCATTAAAACTGAATACACACAGGAACCTTATATCTAAGTAATGGTATTAAGGAGATTGTGTATTCATACAAAACCTTTATCTGGTAAACTTCAATTACTTACTGATAATATTATTAAAAACAAAACTGTATCCTCACACACTTACACTACTATTAAACAAGATATGAGTGGTGGCACTGGGCAAGTGGGCCCAGTATAAGCTGTGAGCCTGACACAAAAAAGCAGACTGATGTTTCACAGTCCAAAATTTTGTTTTTGTTTTTAAATGTACACTTACACTACTATGAAGCAAGATATGAGTGGTGGCACTGGGCAAGTGGGCCCAGTATAAGCTGTGAGCCTGACACAAAAAAGCAGACTGATGTTTCACTCTCCAAAAAGTTTTTTTTGTTTTTAAATGTACACTTACACTACTATTAAACAAGATATGAGTGGTGGTACTGGGCAAGTGGGCACAGTATATGCTGTGAGCCTGACACAAAAAAGCAGACTGATGTTTCACAGTCCAAAAAGTTTTTATTTTTTTAAATGTACACTTACACTACTATTAAACAAGATATGAGTGGTGGCACTGGGCAAGTGGGCCCAGTATAAACTGTGAGCCTGACACAAAAAAGCAGACTGATGTTTCACAGTCCAAAAAGTTTTTTTTTGTTCTATGTTTCTATGCTAAAGGGTAGTAGATTCTGGAGTAATTTGAGGAAGCACTTCTTTACAGAAAGAGTGATTGATTTATGGAATAAACTTCCTCAAGAGGTAGTAGCAACAAACACTGTGGGGGACTTTAAAAATGCATGGGACAAGCATAAGGCTATCCTACGAACTAGATAAGTTTATACTGTTAGGTAAGGTCGGGCAGACTTTCTGGGCCTATGGCTCTTATCTGCCGTCAATATCTATGTTTCTATGTTTTTAAATGTACACTTACACTACTATTAAACAAGATATGAGTGGTGGCACTGCGCAAGTGGGCCCAGAATAAGCTGTGAGCCTGATACAAAAAAGCAGACTGATGTTTCACAGTCCAAAAAGTTTTTTTTTTTTTTTTTAAATGTACACCTACACTACTATTAAAGAAAATATGAGTGGTGGCACTGGGCAAGTGGGCACAGTATAAGCTGTGAGCCTGACACAAAAAAGCAGACTGATGTTTCACAGTCCAAAAAGCTTTTACTTTTTTTTAAATGTACACTTACACTACTATTAAACAAGATATGAGTGGTGGCACTGGGCAAGTGGGCCCAGTATAAGCTGTGAGCCTGACACAAAAAAGCAGACTGATGTTTCACAGTCCAAAAAGTTTTTTTTTTGTTTTTAAATTTACACTTACACTACTATTAAACAAGATATGAGTGGTGGCACTGGGCAAGTGGGCACAGTATACGCTGTGAGCCTGACACAAAAAAGCAGACTGATGTTTCACAGTCCAAAAAGTTTTTTGTTTTTAAATTTACACTACTGTTACACCAGATATGAGTGGTGGCACTGGGAAAGTGGGCACAGTATACACTGTGAGCCTGGCACACATGCTGGCAGGCAGGCAACTGCAATTAGATTACACAAGCAGACTGATGTTTCACAGTCAAAAAAGTTTTTTTTTTTTTTAAATTTACACTACTGTTACACCAGATATGATTGGGGCCACTGGGCAAGTGGGCACAGTAAACGCTGTGAGCCTGGCACACATGCTGGCGGGCAGGCAACTGCAATTAGATTACACTAGCAGACTGATGTTTCACAGTCAAAAAAGTTTTTTTTTTTTAAATTTACACTACTGTTACAGCAGATATGAGTGGTGGCACTGGGCAAGTGGGCCTGGCACACACGCTGGCAGACAGGCAACTGCAATTAGATTACACAAGCAGACTGATGTTTCACAGTCAAAAAAGTTTTTTTTTTTAAATTTACACTACTGTTACACCAGATATGAGTGGGGCCACTGGGCAAGTGGGCACAGTATACGCTGTGAGCCTGGCACACACGCTGGCAAGCAGGCCACTGTAATTAGATTACACTAGCAGACTGATGTTTCACAGTCAAAAAAGTTTTTTTTTTTTTAAATTTACACTACTGTTACAGCAGATATGAGTGGTGGCACTGGGCAAGTGGGCCTGGCACACACGCTGGCAGGCAGGCAACTACAATTAGATTACACAAGCAGACTGATGTTTCACATTCAAAAAAGTTTTTTTTTTTTAAATTTACACTACTGTTACACCAGATATGAGTGGTGGCACTGAGCAAGTGGGCCTGGCACACACACTGGCAGGCAGGCAACTGCAATTAGATTACACTAGCAGACTGATGTTTCACAGCCAAAAAAGTTTTTTTTTTTTAAATTTACACTACTGTTACACCAGATATGAGTGGTGGCACTGGGCAAGTGGGCCTGGCACACACGCTGGCAGGCAGGCAACTGCAATTAGATTACACAAGCAGACTGATGTTTCACAGTCAAAAAAGTTTTTTTTTTTTTTTTTTTTAATTTACACTACTGTTACACCAGATATGAGTGGTGGCACTGGGCAAGTGGGCCTGGCACACACGCTGGCAGGCAGACAACTGCAATTAGATTACACTAGCAGACTGATGTTTCACAGTCAAAAAAGTTTTTTTTTTTTAAATTTACACTACTGTTACACCAGATATGAGTGGTGACACTGGGCAAGTGGCTTGGCAGGCAGGCAGGCAACTGCAATTAGATTACACAGGAAAAAAAATAAAAAAATTGAAAATGATGTTCTAGCCCTAAAAAGGGCTTTTTGGGGTGCTGTCCTTACAGCAGAGATCAGGTGAGTCCTTCAGGACTTTAGTGGACACTGAATACACTAGCCTAGCTATCAATTTCCCTATTAAATCACCAGCAGGGAACTATTCGCCGGCGAACTATTCGCAACATCACTATTTACAATGTTTTGATGGCTTGGCCTCAGTTGTCTTTAGTCCAGTTTATCAGATTTCAGTTGGATAACATCACCTCAGTGGCTTACATCAACCACCAGGGAGGAAATTTTTCAGTGGGCAGAAGCTCACAATTGTTGTCTGTCTGCCATCCACATTCCAAGGGGCCCATTTATCAAAGGGCTTGCGGACCTGATCCGACACTGCGGATCAGGTCCGCAAGACCTCGCTAAATGCACAAGAGCTGCTGGTGCAACGCCGCCCCCTGCTGACTCGCAGCCAATCGGCCGCCAGCAGGGCGCTGTCAATCAACCCGATCGTATTCGATCGGGTTGATTTCCGGCGATTCCTGTCCGCCTGCTCAGAGCAGGCGGACAGGGTTATGGAGCAGCGGTCTTTAGACCGCTGCTTCATAAGTTGTGTTTCTGGCGAGTCTGAAGACTCGCCAGAAACACGGCCCCTCAAGCTCCATATGGAGCTTGATAAATGGGCCTGCAGGAGTGGACAACTGGGAGGCGGATTTCCTGAGCAGACAGACTTTTCATCCAGGGGAGTGGGCTTTCTCTCCGGAGGTGTTATCCAGGTTAACCCTCAAGTGGGGGATGCCGGAGTTGGATCTGATGGCGTCTCAGCAGAATGCCAAGCTTCCAAGGTATGGTTCAAGGTTAAAGGGACAGTCTACACCAGAATTGTTATTGTTTTAAAAGATAGATAATCCCTTGTTTACCCATTCCCTTGTTTTGCATAACTAACACAGTTATATTTATATATTTTTTACCACTGTGATTATCTTGTATCTAAGCCTCTGCAGACTGCCCCTTTATTTGTTCTTTTGACAGACTTGCAGTTTAGCCAATCAGTGATGGCTCCCAGGTAACTTCACGTGCACGAGCAAAGTGTTATCTATATGAAAAACATGAACTAACACCCTCTAGTGATGAAAAACCTGTTAAAATGAATTCTTAAGAGGCGGCCTTCAAGGTCTAAGAAATTAGCATATGAACCTCCTAGGTTAAGCTTTCAACTAAGAATACCAAGAGAACAAAGAAAAATTGGTGATAAAAGTAAATTGGAAAATTGTTTAAAATTACATGCCCTATCTGAATCATGAAAGTTTTTTTTGGACTAGACTGTCCCTTTAACCCCTTAGTGACCAGACCACTTTTCAATTTGTTGACCATCTGGGACCAAGGCTATTTTTGCATTTCTGCAATGTTTGTGTTTAACTGTAATTTTCCTCTTACTCATTTACTGTACCCACACATATTATATACTGTTTTTCTCGCCTCTAAATGGACTTTCTAAAGATATGATTATTTTCATCATATCTTATAATTTACTATAAAAAAAAATATAAAATATGAGGAAAAAATGAAAAAAAAATGCACTTTTTCTAACTTTGAGCCCCAAAATCTCTTACACATCTACAACCACCATAAAATACCAATGCTAAACAGTTTCTAAATTTTGTCCTGAGTTTATAAATACCCAATGTTTACATGTTCTTTGCTTTTTTTGCAAGTTATAGGGCAATAAGTACAAGTAGCACTTTGCTATTTCAAAACCATGTTTTTTCAAAATTGGCGATAGTTACATTGTAACACCAATATCTGTCATGAATCCCTGAATAACCCTTCAAATGTATATATTTTTTAAAAGAAGACAACCTAAGGTATTAAACTTGGGGTATTTTGACTTTTTTCATGCACCCATTTTACCACCAATCTATGCCAAAGTTTGGGGGGGGAAAAAAAAATAATTGGATTTTTTGACAAAATAGCAATTTAAGAATACATTTACTGATAATATTAAGGGTTACTGCCAAATAACACCCTCATATGTCTTCAGCAGCATCTCCTGGGTACAGTGATACCACCCATGTATAGGTGTGTCGGGTTCTCAGGGGGCTAAAAGCTCTTATTTTTAGGGAGCGCATTCCAGTTTTTCAACTTGGAATTTTCACATCGGTCATCATGCACCCATGTCCTATTTGGGACATTTCTGAAGCTGGTCAATGGAATTTACCCCCATCAAACCATATATTTTTGAAAAGTAGACACCCTAGGGTATTTCAAATGCTTGTATTTTAACACTTTCCATGCACTAATTCAACCACCAGTCTTTGTCAAACTTTTGGGTAGTCATTATTTTGTGTTATTTTTCACACACATTGTACTTTAGGCATGGATTCTCAGTTCCTGTTATGTGTTACTGCCAAAAAACACCTCAATATGTGTTCAACAACATCTCCTGAGTACAGTGATACCACCCATGTATAGGTGTGTCGGGTTCTCTGGGGGCTAAAAGGCCTTAATTTTAGGAAGCGCATTCCAGTTTTTCAACTTGGAATTTTCACATCGGTCATCATGCACCCATGTCCTATTCGGGACATTTCTGAAGCTGGTCAATGGAATTTACCCCCATCAAACCATATATTTTTGAAAAGTAGACACCCTAGGGTATTTCAAATGCTTGTATTTTAACACTTTCCATGCACTAATTCAACCACCAGTCTTTGTCAAACTTTTGGGTAGTCATTATTTTGTGTTATTTTTCACACACATTGTACTTTAGGCATGGATTCTCAGTTCCTGTTATGTGTTACTGCCAAAAAAAACCTCAATATGTGTTCAACAACATCTCCTGAGTACAGTGATACCACCCATGTATAGGTGTGTCGGGTTCTCTGGGGGCTAAAAGGCCTTAATTTTAGGAAGCGCATTCCAGTTTTTCAACTTGGAATTTTCACATTGGTCATCATGCACCCATGTCCTATTTGGGACATTTCTGAAGCTGGTCAATGGAATTTACCCCCATCAAACCATATATTTTTGAAACGTAGACACCCTAGGGTATTTCAAATGCTTGTATTTTAACACTTTCCATGCACTAATTCAACCACCAGTCTTTGTCAAACTTTTGGGTAGTCATTATTTTGTGTTATTTTTCACACACATTGTACTTTAGGCATGGATTCTCAGTTCCTGTTATGTGTTACTGCCAAAAAAACCCTCAATATGTGTTCAACAACATCTCCTGAGTACAGTGATACCACCCATGTATAGGTGTGTCGGGTTCTCTGGGGGCTAAAAGGCCTTAATTTTAGGAAGCGCATTCCAGTTTTTCAACTTGGAATTTTCACATCGGTCATCATGCACCCATGTCCTATTTGGGACATTTCTGAAGCTGGTCAATGGAATTTACCCCCATCAAACCATATATTTTTGAAAAGTAGACACCCTAGGGTATTTCAAATGCTTGTATTTTAACACTTTCCATGCACTAATTCAACCACCAGTCTTTGTCAAACTTTTGGGTAGTCATTATTTTGTGTTATTTTTCACACACATTGTACTTTAGGCATGGATTCTCAGTTCCTGTTATGTGTTACTGCCAAAAAAACCCTCAATATGTGTTCAACAACATCTCCTGAGTACAGTGATACCACCCATGTATAGGTGTGTCGGGTTCTCTGGGGGCTAAAAGGCCTTAATTTTAGGAAGCGCATTCCAGTTTTTCAACTTGGAATTTTCACATCGGTCATCATGCACCCATGTCCTATTTGGGACATTTCTGAAGCTGGTCAATGGAATTTACCCCCATCAAACCATATATTTTTGAAAAGTAGACACCCTAGGGTATTTCAAATGCTTGTATTTTAACACTTTCCATGCACTAATTCAACCACCAGTCTTTGTCAAACTTTTGGGTAGTCATTATTTTGTGTTATTTTTCACACACATTGTACTTTAGGCATGGATTCTCAGTTCCTGTTATGTGTTACTGCCAAAAAAAAACCTCAATATGTGTTCAACAACATCTCCTGAGTACAGTGATACCACCCATGTATAGGTGTGTCGGGTTCTCTGGGGGCTAAAAGGCCTTAATTTTAGGAAGCGCATTCCAGTTTTTCAACTTGGAATTTTCACATCGGTCATCATGCACCCATGTCCTATTTGGGACATTTCTGAAGCTGGTCAATGGAATTTACCCCCATCAAACCATATATTTTTGAAAAGTAGACACCCTAGGGTATTTCAAATGCTTGTATTTTAACACTTTCCATGCACTAATTCAACCACCAGTCTTTGTCAAACTTTTGGGTAGTCATTATTTTGTGTTATTTTTCACACACATTGTACTTTAGGCATGGATTCTCAGTTCCTGTTATGTGTTACTGCCAAAAAAACCCTCAATATGTGTTCAACAACGTCTCCTGAGTACAGTGATACCACCCATGTATAGGTGTGTCGGGTTCTCTGGGGGCTAAAAGGCCTTAATTTTAGGAAGCGCATTCCAGTTTTTCAACTTGGAATTTTCACATCGGTCATCATGCACCCATGTCCTATTTGGGACATTTCTGAAGCTGGTCAATGGAATTTACCCCCATCAAACCATATATTTTTGAAAAGTAGACACCCTAGGGTATTTCAAATGCTTGTATTTTAACACTTTCCATGCACTAATTCAACCACCAGTCTTTGTCAAACTTTTGGGTAGTCATTATTTTGTGTTATTTTTCACACACATTGTACTTTAGGCATGGATTCTCAGTTCCTGTTATGTGTTACTGCCAAAAAAAACCTCAATATGTGTTCAACAACATCTCCTGAGTACAGTGATACCACCCATGTATAGGTGTGTTGGGTTCTCTGGGGGCTAAAAGGCCTTATTTTAGGAAGCGCATTCCAGTTTTTCAACTTGGAATTTTCACATCGGTCATCATGCACCCATGTCCTATTTGGGACATTTCTGAAGCCGGTCAATGAAATTTACCCCCATAAAACCATATATTTTTGAGAAGTAGACCCCCTAGGGTATTTCAAATGCTTGTATTTTAACACTTTCCATGCACTAATTCAACCACCAGTCTTTGTCAAACTTTTGGGTAGTCATTATTTTGTGTTATTTTTCACACACATTGTACTTTAGGCATGGATTCTCAGTTCCTGTTATGTGTTACTGCCAAAAAAACCCTCAATATGTGTTCAACAACGTCTCCTGAGTACAGTGATACCACCCATGTATAGGTGTGTCGGGTTCTCTGGGGGCTAAAAGGCCTTAATTTTAGGAAGCGCATTCCAGTTTTTCAACTTGGAATTTTCACATCGGTCATCATGCACCCATGTCCTATTTGGGACATTTCTGAAGCTGGTCAATGGAATTTACCCCCATCAAACCATATATTTTTGAAAAGTAGACACCCTAGGGTATTTCAAATGCTTGTATTTTAACACTTTCCATGCACTAATTCAACCACCAGTCTTTGTCAAACTTTTGGGTAGTCATTATTTTGTGTTATTTTTCACACACATTGTACTTTAGGCATGGATTCTCAGTTCCTGTTATGTGTTACTGCCAAAAAAAACCTCAATATGTGTTCAACAACATCTCCTGAGTACAGTGATACCACCCATGTATAGGTGTGTTGGGTTCTCTGGGGGCTAAAAGGCCTTATTTTTAGGAAGCGCATTCCAGTTTTTCAACTTGGAATTTTCACATCGGTCATCATGCACCCATGTCCTATTTGGGACATTTCTGAAGCCGGTCAATGAAATTTACCCCCATAAAACCATATATTTTTGAGAAGTAGACCCCCTAGGGTATTTGAAATGCTGGTATTTTCACACTTTCCATGAACTTATTTAACCACCAGTCTTTGTCAAACTTTTGGGTAGTCATTTTTTTCTGTTATTTTTCACACACATTGTACTTTAGGCATGGATTCTCAGTTCCTGTTATGTGTTTACTGCCAAAAAACACCTCAATATGTGTTCAACAACACCTCCTGAGTACAGTGATACCACCCATGTATAGGTGTGTTGGGTTCTCTGGGGGCTAGAAGGCCTTATTTTTAGGAAGCGCATTCCATTTTTTACACTTCCCATTTTCACATCCCATGCACCCATGTTCTATTTAAGACATTTCTGAAGCCGGCCAATGTAATTTACCCCCATAAAACCATATATTTTTGAAAAGTAGACATCCTAGGGTATTTCAAATGCAGGTGTTTTAACACTTTCCATACACTAATTCAACCACTAGTCTTTGTCAAACTATTGGGCATTCATTTCTTTGTGTTATTTTTCACATACATTGTACTTTAGACATGGATTCACAGCTCCTGTTATGTGTTACTACCAAAGAAGACACCAATATGTGGTCACCAACATCTCCTGAGTTCAGTGATACCACCTATGCATAGGTTTGGTGGCTTGTTTGGGCGGTGCAATGCCAAATGTCTGACATGTGTTTGTGATTTTTTTTCACATTTAACATATTTTCTTTGCCTATCGTCTTTTTTTGGGGGTCTTTTAACATACCCCAATTTATTTGTTTTCCATAAATGTGATTATATTTAAAAAGTTGACCCCCCAAGGTATTATACATGGAGTGGTTTGATGACTTTGATGCAACCGTTTTAGCCCAAAAAATTGGAGAAAGTATATGGTGGTAATTTTTCAATTTTCATTGTTACAGACACATTGCTTTTTTACTATGATTTAGGAGAGACTGTTGTAAGTTATTGCAAAAGAATACTTCAGGTTGTTTTCTGCAAGGCACCCTGAGTACACCTATGCCCCCCATGCATAGGTTTGCCAGGATTTTGGGAAGGTTATGTTACAATTTTATGACTTGTGATTTTAGTTATTAAAAATGAGAGTATTTCTTCTGATAGGCCTATCTTTAGTTTGGGGCCTATCACATACCCCACTTTTATTATTGCATTCAAAGTGTATATTTTTTAAATGTTGACACCCCAAGGTATTGTATATGGTGTGCTTTGATGCCTTTGAAGCAACCGTTTTAGCCCAAAAAATTGGAGAAAGTATATGGTGGTAATTTTTCAATTTTCATTGTTACAGACACATTGCTTTTTTTACTATGATTTAGGAGAGACTGTTGTAAGTTATTGCAAAAGAATACTTCAGGTTGTTTTCTGCAAGGCACCCTGAGTACACCTATGCCCCCCATGCATAGGTTTGCCAGGATTTTGGGAAGGTTATGTTACATGATTTTAGTTATTAAAAATGAGAGTATTTCTTCTGATAGGCCTATCTTTAGTTTGGGGCCTATCACATACCCCACTTTTATTTATTGCATTCAAAGTGTATATTTTTTAAATGTTGACACCCCAAGGTATTGTATATGGTGTGCTTTGATGCCTTTGAAGCAACCGTTTTAGCCCAAAAAATTGGAGAAAGTATATGGTGGTAATTTTTCAATTTTCATTTTTACAGACACATTGCTTTTTGACTATGATTTATGAGAGATTGTTGTAAGTTATTGCAAAAGAATACTTCAGGTTGTTTTCTGCAAGGCACCCTGAGTACACCTATGCCCCCCATGCATAGGTTTGCCAGGATTTTGGGAAGGTTATGTTACAATTTTATGACTTGTGATTTTAGTTATTAAAAATGAGAGTATTTCTTCTGATAGGCCTATCTTTAGTTTGGGGCCTATCGCATACCCCACTTTTATTTATTGCATTCAAAGTGTATATTTTTTAAATGTTGACACCCCAAGGTATTGTATATGGTGTGCTTTGATGCCTTTGAAGCAACCGTTTTAGCCCAAAAAATTGGAGAAAGTGTATGGTGGTAATTTTTCAATTTTCATTTTTACAGACACATTGCTTTTTGACTATAATTTAGGAGAGACTGTTGTAAGTTATTACAAAAACATACTTCAGGTTGTTTTCTGCAAGGCACCCTGAGAACACCTATGTCCCCCATGCATAGGTTTGACAGGGGTTTTGGTTTAAAAAAAAAACAGGCCCAATTTTAGAAAAAAATAGAGTAGTGAAATGTAAAAATCTGGCACAGTAAAAGTAAAAAAAACAAAAAAACATCTAACTGTAAACATAACCAAAAAAAATATATATATATGTAACAGCAAATGTATTTATTTTTTTAAAAATTGACCATTGTATGGTACCGCTTGAAGCAGTCCCCAATGCAGAGTGCAGGCTGTCCAGGGCAATCAGGACAGTAATATATGGTGTCCCTTCTCTTCCCCCTCTTGGTACAGACTCTGCATTTTTTTTTGTGGTTTCTGCTTTGTGGCAGTAGGGGGGATTTTAAAAATAAAATGGGTAGCCCCAACTCTGCTCTCTCCCATCACCGCCCGGGGAGCAGGTGCATCATGGTACAAAATCCCCGTAATAATCTGGAGCTGAAACTGTAAAAAAGTCTTTTTAACTCTGGGGTTTGCTTTTTTGAACAACAAAAAAGCGTTGTGGGTTGCAATCTGCATTAGGTAAATTGCAACCTTTTTGTACCAGGCCCTTGTCTTCCGCATAATTAGGTAGGGCTGCAGCAGCTGATCAGCCAGATCAACCCCACCCATATGCCGGTTATAAGACTTGATGCACACTGGCTTCCTTATGATCTCAGCTCTGCCACGTACAGAAACCGCCACCGTCCTCTCTGTGTGGATGGTGGTAAGAAGGTATACATCCTTCTTGTCTCTGTACTTCAGTGCCAACAGCTCCTCTTGGCGCAGAGCTGAGGTCTCCCCCCTTCGTAGCCGGGTGCGTACAAGCTGTCCTGGGAAACCTGCGCAGTTCTTTTTAATTGTACCGCAAGCTACTGTATCAAAGCAATACAGTAGCTTGAACAAAAGGACACTTGTATAAAAATTGTCTAAGTTCAAGTGATACCCTTTGTTCATTAGGGGTAATATCAGGTCCCAGACAATCTTGCCAGTGGTTCCCATATGTTCTGGGCAACCTGGAGGGTCAAGGTGGCTATCCTTTCCCTCATACACCCGGAAGGCCTGAGTATACCCAGTCTCGCTGTCACAGAGCTTATACACCTTTACCCCATATATGGAGCGTTTGGAAGGAATATACTGCTTGAATCCCAGCCTTCCCTTATACTTCATTAGGGATTCATCAACGCATATATTCCTTCCAGGTGTATAAGCCTCTGCAAACCTGGCAGAAAAGTGGGTTATCAGGGGGCGGATTTTATACAGCCTGTCAAATTGGGGATGCTCCCTAGGGGGGCACAGGCTGTTGTCGCTAAAGTGCATGAAATGCAGAATCATTTCATACCTCTTCCTCGACATAGTCTGGGAAAAAATGGGGGTAGAGCAGATGGGGCTAGTACTCCAGTAGGAGCGAATGGAGGGTTTCTTTATGATGCCCATCAGCATAGTCAATGCCCAGAATTTTTTGAATTCTGGCACATTGATGGGGGCCCATTGCTGCTTTGCCAAATATGTTCCAGGCTTTGCAGCACGGAACTGATGGGCATATAAATTAGTTTGGGCGACAATGTTCCCCAATATATCATCGCCCAGAAACACTTCCAGAAACTGCTGGGGGCTAAAACCTGCCACATCTATATTTATGCCAGCATTTGCTGTGAAGGGTGGGATATCTGGCCTCTGGAGATGAGGCGTTACCCACTCTTCAGCAGCAATGGCAGCAACACGCCTCCTTCTGGCAGGGGGGCTGGCAGGGGGGGTAGCAGGGGGGCTGGCAGGGGGGCTAGCAGCCACAGATACATCACTATCAGTTGAGACTGCATCTAGTGATGTATCTGAGCACATGGCAGGGTCAAAATTGGGGTCTGAGTCAGAAATAGAGGCATCTGACTCTGACGCAAGGATGGCATACGCCTCCTCAGCACTATATCTTTTCCGTGACATTTTTGTATCGGTCACAGAAAACAATTACTAAAAAAAATTAAATTAACTAAATTTATTAACTAAATTAACTAGCAAAAAAGTACAGCTATGCTACTGCCAGTGATTTATAGCGATCACTGGCAAGCTAGGGGTTAATGGCTCTGAAAATTAAATTAAATTAACTAAATGTTTCTGAAAAGAGCCTTTGGGTTTTTAAAAAATTACAACAACAAAATTAACCCCTAAAAAAATGCACAGACAGCAAAAAAGTACAGCTATGTAACTGCCAGTGATTTATAGCGATCACTGGCAAGCTAGGGGTTAATGGCTCTGAAAATTAAATTAAATTAACTAAATTAATTAACTAAATTAACTAGCAAAAAAGTACAGCTATGCTACTGCCAGTGATTTATAGCGATCACTGGCAAGCTAGGGGTTAATGGCTCTGAAAATTAAATTAAATTAACTAAATGTTTCTGAAAAGAGCCTTTGGGTTTTTAAAAAATTACAACAACAAAATTAACCCCTAAAAAAATGCGCAGACAGCAAAATGCAGCAAAAAAAAAGTGTACCTATGCTACTGCCAGTGATATATAGTGATCACTGGCAAGCTAGGGGTTAATGGCTCTGAAAATTAAATTAAATTAACTAAATGTTTCTGAAAAGAGCCTTTGGGTTTTTAAAAAATTACAACAACAAAATTAACCCCTAAAAAAATGCACAGACAGCAAAATGCAGCAAAAAAAAAGTGCACCTATGTTACTGCCAGTGATATATAGTGATCACTGGCAAGCTAGGGGTTAATGGCTCTGAAAAGAGCCTTTGGTTCTATATTTTTTAACAAATAAAAGAAATAAATCTCTCTCTCTGCTAAATACAGGTCTCTCTCTCCAACAAAATGGCAAGTGAGGAGAGGGAGGGAGATCCACACTGATCATAGTCAATATTTACAAATATTGACATGATCAGACAAATGGGGTATTTTATTATTATTTTTTTTTTAGGGTGGGAGGCTCAGATTGGGTGACCCTAGCTTGCCCCTATGATGATGCAGGCTAGGGACACCCCCAGAGGCCCCATGATGCACTGGGCATCGCCATCTTGGATGCCTAGTGAAGGGGGAGGGGGGGGCTATTTAGGGCTTTTTTTTTATTTAATTCGTTTTTATTTTTTTTTATTTTTACTTTTATTTAATAACCAACTAAGTGCCTCGACCCACCGAGGCACTTAGCACACAAGCAGAGCATCGGAAGCGTGTCCGATCGCTTCCGATGCTCTGAAACACTGCCGGGCTCCACGTGGAGCGAAACCGGAAGTGAACACTCGTGGGGGAGTGATCAATCCGGTCCCGGCACTCGGGAACAGTATTGCAGGATGCCTAGACCTCAAGGCAAGCCTGCAATACTGTTAGAGCAGCTGGAAGCGATTTCGATCGCTTCCAGTGCTCTGTTAAACCGACGACGTATGCCATACGTCCTCGGTCGTTAAGTGCTTTTTTTTTGAGGACGTATGGCATACGTCGTCGGTCGTTAAGGGGTTAAGAGATCCACAGGCCGCTCTGGTAGATGCTCTGGCGGTTCCTTGGGATTTCAGTCTAGCATACCTGTTTCCTCCGTTTGTGCTCCTTCCATGAGTCATTGCTCATATCAAACAGGAGAGAGCATCAGTAATTCTAATAGCTCCTGCTTGGCCTCACAGGATCTAGTATGCAGACCTAGTAAACGTGTCATCTTTCTCCTTGGAGGTTACCTCTGAGGGAGGACCTTCTATTTCAGGGTCCTTTCCTCCATCCAAATCTCATTTCTCTGAAGCTGACTGCTTGGAGATTGAACGCTTAGTTCTTGCTAAGCGTGGGTTTTCTGAGTCGGTTATTGAGACCATGTCCTGTAACTTGTAAGATTTACCATAAAGTATGGCGTAAATACCTTTATTGGTGTGAATCAAAGGGCTACTCTTGCAGTAGGGTCAGGATTCCTAGAATTTTGTCTTTTCTCCAGGAAGGTCTAGAGTAAGGGTTGTCAGTTAGTTCTCTGAAAAGTCAGATTTCTGCTTTATGTATTCTGTTACATAAGCGTTTGCCGGATGTGTCAGATGTTCGTTCCTTTTGTCAGGCCTTGGTCAGAATCAGGCCTGTGTTTAAACCTGTTACTTCTCCTTGGAGTCTTAACCTTGTTCTTAAAGTTTTGCAGCAGGCTCCGTTTGAGCCTATGCATTCCATAGATATTAAGTTGTTATCTTGGAAGGTTTTGTTTCTTGTTGCTATCTCTTACCTTATCTTTCATGCAGATAAGGCGGTTCTTCGTACTAAATTGTGGTTTCTCCCTAAAGTTGTTTCGGTTAGAAATATTAATCATTTATTTAATTGTTGTTCCTTCTCTCTGTCCTAATACTTCTTCTCATAAAGAACGTCTGTTGCACAACTTGGATGTTGTGCATGCTCTAATGTTCTACCTACAGGCGACTAAGGATTTTCGCCAGTCTTCTGCCCTGTTTGTTTGTTTTTTTCTGGAAAGAGCAAAGGTCAGAAGGCTACTACTACTTCTCTTTCCTTCTGGTTAAGAAGTATGATTTGTTTTGCTTATGAGACTGCTGGTCAGCAGCCTCCTGAGAGAATTACGGCTCATTCCACTAGGGCTGTCTCCTCTTCTTGGGCTTTCAAAAATGAAGCTTCTGTGGAATAGATTTGCAAGGCTGCAACTTGGTCTTCTCTTCGTAATTTTTACAAATTTTACAAATTCGATACTTTTGCCTCGGCGAGGCTTCTTTTGGGAGAAAGATTCTTCAAGCGATTCATTCCATGTCCTCAAGCTTGGGTATTGGTTCCCACTAGTAATTGAATGACGTTGTGGACTCTCTATATCTTAGGAAAGAAAACTAAATTTATGCTTACCTGATAAATTTCTTTCTTTCCGGATATGGAGAGTCCACGACCCCTCCCTTTTTTAAGACAGTTATGTTTTAATAAACCTCAGGCACCTCTACACCTTTGTGTTATTCCTTTTCCATTTTCCTTCTTTCAAATGACTGGGGAATATGGGTAGGGGAGTGACATTTCCTGTGGTGCTCTTTGCCTACTCCTGCTGGCCAGGAGTGATATTCCCACTAGTAATTGAATGACATTGTGGACTCTTTATATCTGGAAAGAAAGAAATTTATCAGGTAAGCATACATTTTGTTTTTATCGCTTACGTATATATTGTTGTACCTTATTACAACAAACTAACCCAGGGTACCTTCAATACTATATAGACAGATGGTGTAAAGAATTTAACATAGATTTATCTTACATTGATTCATGCCACATCTTTACGTAAATCGCCAAATCTTCAATATCTACTAGGTTACTAAAATTAAACATAAACATTTTACAAAGATGGTATGTAACCCCAGCTATATGCAAACAACTTTATAAGCTTTATCAGGAAAAGTGTTGGCAATGCTGAGGTCACGTAGGAAATATGGCACATATTTGGTAACAATGTCATAAATTAACACCTACGTGATCAGAAATTGCCACAGAACTTTCCAACCTTTTTGGGATCCCTATACCACTAGATCCTTGTATCTGGTTATTTAATAAAATACCAAACAAATTTACAGTTCCACAAAAAAACTATTTAGGATGCAGTATTAAAAAAACAGGAGAAGCAACACTATCCCAAATATAGCACAATGGATTCAAGAATGTAACCATACCCTACAATTTTATATTAAATTCAAATGCTCTGCCATATGTGATCAGCTAAAATAAATATCTTTCTTTGAAATTTCATAAACAATATACTTTACCTGGGATTAATTCAATTTTATGGAGTTTTGGATTATTAAAGGGACACTATACCCAAACATTTTCTTTCATGATTAAGGTAGAGAATATAATTTTAAACAACATTCCAATTTACTTCTATTACCTAATTTGCTTTATTCTTTAGATATACTTTAATGAAGAAATAGCAATGCACACCGTGAGCCAATCACAGGAGGCATCTATGTGCAGCTACCAATCAGCAGTTACTAAGCATATCTAGATATGCTTTTCAGCAAAGAATATCAAGAGAATGAAGCAAAATAGATAATAGAAGAAAATTAGAAAGTTGTTTATAATTGTATGCCCTTTCTAAATCACGAAAGAAAAAATTTGGGTTTCATGTCCCTTTAAGTAAAGCATAATAATTTTTTTTTAGATAGTTACAAGTTATTTTCCCTTTGTTTATGTACTAAGCAAAGCTTAGAGTTGTATATAACACTATAGTCTTATTAACCTATAATAAGAAATGGTTTTGGAAATAGTTGAGGATCTTGCTTATTTCTTATATATTATGAATATTTATGTTGTGTATAACGTTAAATTATTGAAAATGTAACCAGTTATATGCCAGATGTGCATAGTGAGGGGCCGATTTATTAAGCAGCCAGAGGCGTAACTAGAAACCACAGGGCCCAGGTGCAAGAATCTAAGAAGGCCCCCCCCCCCCCCAAAAAAAAGGTGAATTTGATACATGTCATTTTTTTAATATTTAACACACACACACAAAATGTGAATCAGATTACATGTCTGCAAAAGGAGACAGTCTGTGAGATGGTCTGACCCCCTATTACTGTATATAGTGACACTGTTTAACCCACCAGTACTGTATATAGTGAGTCAGTGACACAGTCTGTAATCTGCCGGCTGGCCTGACCCTACCAGCCCCAGTACTTTATAGAGTGACCACAGTAGTCTGTGACATTGTCCAGCCCCCGTACTGTATTTAGTGGTACTGTATAGTGACAATGTTTACCCCCCGCCCCCCATGCTGTAGTAACAAGGTCTGTAATTTACTGGTTCCATAAACATACACATACACACAAACATACCTGCATAAATACACACACAGTCACATACATACACACATACACACATACACACACACACACACACACACACACATAAACACCAATGGGTAAAACAGAAACACTAACCCCTGTAGTCAGAGACACTAGTGAGGCATTATGTCACACTCACATGATATCAGTGCCTCCTATGGAGGTGGTGAAGTAAGTTTGTGCTAGATTCTACGTTGATATGCGCTCCGCAGCAAGTTGGAGCCCGGTTTTCCTCTCAGCGTGCAGTGAATGTCAGAGGGATGTGAGGAGAGTATTGCCTATTTGAATGCAGTGATCTCCTTCTACGGGGTCTATTTCATAGGTTCTCTGTTATCGGTCGTAGAGATTTATCTCTTACCTCCCTTTACTGATCGACGATATACTCTTATTTATATACCATTATCTCTGCTGATTTTCGTTTCAGTACTGGTTTGGCTTTCTACAAACATGTAGATGAGTGTCCTGGGGTAAGTAAATCTTATTTTCTGTGACACTCTAAGCTATGGTTGGGCACTTTATTTATAAAGTTCTAAATATATGTATTCAAACATTTATTTGCCTTGACTCAGAATGTTCAACATTCCTTATTTTCAGACAGTCAGTTTCATATTTGGGATTATGCGTTTGAATCAATCATTTTTTCTTACCTTAAAAATTTGACTTTTTTTCCCTGTGGGCTGTTAGGCTCGCGGGGGCTGAAAATGCTTCATTTTATTGCGTCATTCTTGGCGCGGACTTTTTTGGCGCAAAAAATCTTTTCTGTTTCCGGCGTCATACGTGTCGCCGGAAGTTGCGTCATTTTTTGACGTCCTTTTGCGCCAAAAATGTTGGCGTTCCGAATGTGGCGTCATTTTTGGCGCCAAAAAGCATTTAGGCGCCAAACAATGTGGGCGTATTATTTGGGGCCAAAAAATATGGGCGTCGCTTTTGTCTCCACATTATTTCAGTCTCGTTTTTTCTTTGCTTCTGGTTACTAGAAGCTTGTTTATTGGCATTTTTTCCCATTCCTGAAACTGTCATTTAAGGAATTTGATCAATTTTGCTTTATATGTTGTTTTTTCTCTTACATATTGCAAGATGTCTCACGTTGCATCTGAGTCAGAAGATACTTCAGGAAAATCGCTGTCTAGTGCTGGAACTACCAAAGCTAAGTGTATCTGCTGTAAACTTTTGGTAGCTATTCCTCCGGCTGTTGTTTGTATTAATTGTCATGACAAACTTGTTAAAGCAGATAATATTTCCTTTAGTAATGTACCATTGCCTGTTGCAGTTCCCTCAACATCTAAGGTGCAGAATGTTCCTGATAACATAAGAGATTTTGTTTCTGAATCCATCAAGAAGGCTATGTCTGTTATTTCTCCTTCTAGTAAACATAAAAAATCTTTTAAAACTTCTCTCTCTACAGATGAATTTTTAAATGAACATCATCATTCTGATTCTGATGACTCTTCTGGTTCAGAGGATTCTGTCTCAGAGATTGATGCTGATAAATCTTCATATTTATTTAAAATGGAATTTATTCGTTCTTTACTTAAAGAAGTACTAATTGCTTTAGAAATAGAGGATTCTGGTCCTCTTGATACTAATTCTAAACGTTTAGATAAGGTGTTTAAATCTCCTGTGGTTATTCCAGAAGTTTTTCCTGTTCCTAATGCTATTTCTGAAGTAATTTCCAGAGAATGGGATAAATTGGGTAATTCATTTACTCCTTCTAAACGTTTTAAGCAATTATATCCTGTGCCGTCTGACAGATTAGAATTTTGGGACAAAATCCCTAAAGTTGATGGGGCTATTTCTACCCTTGCTAAACGTACTACTATTCCTACGTCAGATGGTACTTCGTTTAAAGATCCTTTAGATAGGAAAATTGAATCCTTTCTAAGAAAAGCTTATCTGTGTTCAGGTAATCTTCTTAGACCTGCTATATCTTTGGCTGATGTTGCTGCAGCTTCAACTTTTTGGTTGGAGACTTTAGCACAACAAGTAACAGATCATGATTCTCATAATATTATTATTCGTCTTCAGCATGCTAATAATTTTATCTGTGATGCCATTTTTGATATTATCAGAGTTGATGTCAGGTTTATGTCTCTAGCTATTTTAGCTAGAAGAGCTTTATGGCTTAAAACTTGGAATGCTGATATGGCTTCTAAATCAACTCTACTTTCCATTTCTTTCCAGGGTAACAAATTATTTGGTTCTCAGTTGGATTCCATTATCTCAACTGTTACTGGTGGGAAAGGAACTTTTTTACCACAGGATAAAAAATCTAAGGGTAAAAACAGGGCTAATAATCGTTTTCGTTCCTTTCGTTTCAACAAAGAACAAAAGCCTGATCCTTCATCCTCAGGAGCAGTTTCAGTTTGGAAACCATCTCCAGTCTGGAATAAATCCAAGCCTTCTAGAAAGGCAAAGCCTGCTTCTAAGTCCACATGAAGGTGCGGCCCTCATTCCAGCTCAACTGGTAGGGGGCAGGTTACGTTTTTTCAAAGAAATTTGGATCAATTCTGTTCACAATCTTTGGATTCAGAACATTGTTTCAGAAGGGTACAGAATTAGTTTCAAGATGAGACCTCCTGCAAAGAGATTTTTTCTTTCCCGTGTCCCAGTAAATCCAGTGAAAGCTCAAGCATTTCTGAATTGTGTTTCAGATCTAGAGTTGGCTGGAGTAATTATGCCAGTTCCAGTTCTGGAACAGGGGATGGGGTTTTATTCAAATCTCTTCATTGTACCAAAGAAGGAGAATTCCTTCAGACCAGTTCTGGATCTAAAAATATTGAATCGTTATGTAAGGATACCAACGTTCAAAATGGTAACTGTAAGGACTATCTTGCCTTTTGTTCAGCAAGGGCATTATATGTCCACAATAGATTTACAGGATGCTTATCTGCATATTCCGATTCATCCAGATCATTATCAGTTCCTGAGATTCTCTTTTCTGGACAAGCATTACCAGTTTGTGGCTCTGCCGTTTGGCCTAGCTACAGCTCCAAGAATTTTTACAAAGGTTCTCGGTGCCCTTCTGTCTGTAATCAGAGAACAGGGTATTGTGGTATTTCCTTATTTGGACGATATCTTGGTACTTGCTCAGTCTTTACATTTAGCAGAATCTCATACGAATCGACTTGTGTTGTTTCTTCAAGATCATGGTTGGAGGATCAATTTACCAAAAAGTTCATTGATTCCTCAGACAAGGGTAACTTTTCTGGGTTTCCAGATAGATTCAGTGTCCATGACTCTGTCTTTAACAGACAAGAGACGTCTAAAATTGATTTCAGCTTGTCGAAACCTTCAGTCACAATCATTCCCTTCTGTAGCCTTATGCATGGAAATTCTAGGTCTTATGACTGCTGCATCGGACGCGATCCCCTTTGCTCGTTTTCACATGCGACCTCTTCAGCTCTGTATGCTGAATCAATGGTGCAGGGATTACACAAAGATATCTCAATTAATATCTGTAAAACCAATTGTACGACACTCTCTAACGTGGTGGACAGATCACCATCCTTTAATTCAGGGGGCTTCTTTTGTGCTTCCGACCTGGACTGTAATTTCAACAGATGCAAGTCTCACAGGTTGGGGAGCTGTGTGGGGATCTCTGACGGCACAAGGAGTTTGGGAATCTCAGGAGGTGAGATTACCGATCAATATTTTGGAACTCCGTGCAATTTTCAGAGCTCTTCAGTCTTGGCCTCTTCTGAAGAGAGAATCGTTCATTTGTTTTCAGACAGACAATGTCACAACTGTGGCATACATCAATCATCAAGGAGGGACTCACAGTCCTCTGGCTATGAAAGAAGTATCTCGAATTCTGGTTTGGGCGGAATCCAGCTCCTGTCTAATCTCTGCGGTTCATATCCCAGGTATAGACAATTGGGAAGCGGATTATCTCAGTCGCCAAACGTTGCATCCGGGCGAATGGTCTCTTCACCCAGAGGTATTTCTTCAGATTGTTCAAATATGGGAGCTTCCAGAAATAGATCTGATGGCGTCTCATCTAAACAAGAAACTTCCCAGGTATCTGTCCAGATCCCGGGATCCTCAGGCGGAAGCAGTGGATGCATTATCACTTCCTTGGAAGTATCATCCTGCCTATATCTTTCCGCCTCTAGTTCTTCCAAGAGTAATCTCCAAGATTCTGAAGGAATGCTCGTTTGTTCCGCTGGTAGCTCCGGCATGGCCTCACAGGTTTTGGTATGCGGATCTTGTCCGGATGGCCTCTTGCCATCCGTGGACTCTTCCGCTACGACCAGACCTTCTGTCGCAAGGTCCTTTTTTCCATCAGGATCTCAAATCCTTAAATTTAAAGGTATGGAGATTGAACGCTTGATTCTTAGTCAAAGAGGTTTCTCTGACTCTGTGATTAATACTATGTTACAGGCTCGTAAATCTGTATCCAGAGAGATATATTATAGAGTCTGGAAGACTTATATTTCTTGGTGTCTTTCTCATCATTTTTCTTGGCATTCTTTTAGAATTCCAAGAATTTTACAGTTTCTTCAGGATGGTTTAGATAAAGGTTTGTCCGCAAGTTCCTTGAAAGGACAAATCTCTGCTCTTTCTGTTCTTTTTCACAGAAAGATTGCTAATCTTCCTGATATTCATTGTTTTGTACAAGCTTTGGTTCGTATAAAACCTGTCATTAAGTCAATTTCTCCTCCTTGGAGTTTGAATTTGGTTCTAGGGGCTCTTCAAGCTCCTCCGTTTGAACCTATGCATTCATTGGACATTAAATTACTTTCTTGGAAAGTTTTGTTCCTTTTGGCAATCTCTTCTGCCAGAAGAGTTTCTGAATTATCTGCTCTTTCTTGTGAGTCTCCTTTTCTGATTTTTCATCAGGATAAGGCAGTGTTGCGAACTTCTTTTGAATTTTTACCTAAAGTTGTGAATTCCAACAACATTAGTAGAGAAATTGTGGTTCCTTCATTATGTCCTAATCCTAAGAATTCTAAGGAGAAATCGTTACATTCTTTGGATGTTGTTAGAGCTTTGAAATATTATGTTGAAGCTACTAAGTCTTTCCGAAAGACTTCTAGTTTATTTGTTATCTTTTCCGGTTCTAGAAAAGGCCAGAAAGCTTCTGTCATTTCTTTGGCATCTTGGTTGAAATCTTTAATTCATCTTGCCTATGTTGAGTCGGGTAAAACTCCGCCTCAAAGGATTACAGCTCATTCTACTAGGTCAGTTTCCACTTCCTGGGCGTTTAGGAATGAAGCTTCGATTGATCAGATTTGCAAAGCAGCAACTTGGTCCTCTTTGCATACTTTTACTAAATTCTACCATTTTGATGTATTTTCTTCTTCTGAAGCAGTTTTTGGTAGAAAAGTACTTCAGGCAGCGGTTTCAGTTTGAATCTTCTGCTTATGTTTTTCATTAAACTTTATTTTGGGTGTGGATTATTTTCAGCAGGAATTGGCTGTCTTTATTTTATCCCTCCCTCTCTAGTGACTCTTGCGTGGAAAGATCCACATCTTGGGTAATCATTATCCCATACGTCACTAGCTCATGGACTCTTGCTAATTACATGAAAGAAAACATAATTTATGTAAGAACTTCCTGATAAATTCATTTCTTTCATATTAGCAAGAGTCCATGAGGCCCACCCTTTTTTTGTGGTGGTTATGATTTTTGTATAAAGCACAATTATTCCAATTCCTTATTTTATATGCTTTTGCACTTTTTTATCACCCCACTTCTTGGCTATTCGTTAAACTGAATTGTGGGTGTGGTGAGGGGTGTATTTTGAGGTTTGGGAAACTTTGCCCCTCCTGGTAGGAATGTATATCCCATACGTCACTAGCTCATGGACTCTTGCTAATATGAAAGAAATGAATTTATCAGGAAGTTCTTACATAAATTATGTTTTTTAAACTGGGCCCCCACCCTCAGGGGCCCAGTCGCAGTTGCGACCTCTACACCCCCTGTAGTTTCGCCCCTGTAAGTAGCGTATGCTGCTCATTCCGCACGAGCCTTCTGGCTCACCGGAATGAAAAGTTAAGAAGCAGCGGTCGTAGGTAAGACCATTGCTCATTAACCCGTTCGCCACCTCTGAGGTGATCATTGATACCCCCTATCTTCCCCAGGGTCATATTAATTTGCATACAAAGAGAGAAGCGCTCTACCAGGAATGAACAACAGCTCATCAGCTAGTTCTATGGCGATTTACCACCCTGAAGCAGGCAAGGAATCCACGTCTGGTTTCCCCCAGGCTGCTTCCAGGTGGTAAATTGCCATAAAACTAGCTGATGAGCTGTTGTTCGTTCCTGGTAGAGAGCTTCTATCTTTGTATGCAAATTAATATGACCCAGGGGAAGTCTCCCTATGGTTGATGGGGGAAACCAGACGTGGACTCCTTGCCCAGTGTGCTTAGAGGAATGTGGCTGCACCTCACTGACAAGGCCCATAGGAGGCCGAAATGATCGTCTGGGGTTGTCATGTTCCTTGTTCAAAGGAGAATTGCGTGGTATTTCAGCGCTGGACTGACTTTACTTGGCGGGATCAGACTGATATACTTAAGGAAAGTTTTCCTTTGTGAAAAGCACACTGGTCTAAAAGAGGCTGCTTCCGGGTGGTAAATCGCTATAGAACTAGCTGATGAGCTGTTGTTCGTTCCTGGTAGAGCGCTTCTCTCTTTGTATGCAAACATATATACTCATGTTTACATATGTATATATACCTTGGAGCCCTTTCTACTCAAAAACCTAAAAACAAGAAAAATCTTGTTATTCAGTTGTAATATTTAACATTCCAATGTTCTTCACATAGTTGAAAATGTTCTATGTAATTTTAAATAAATATTTATATATATATATATATATATATACCTATACCTTTATATTTGCCAAAACATACATCAGATATATATAGAAACCTGCAAGCGTTAGGTTTCTGCTGGTATTTGTGTGCGAGCAAAAGAGCTAAATAGCATGCCACTTGTAATCTGGCCCTGTATGTTTAACCCCTACAAAGTGGATAAACACACAGTAGAAGTGAGGCTCGGGACCCATGGAGCACTGCTTGCCGCGAGCAGAAGCTGCAGCCGATCCAATCTGCAGCTCTAGTTGCACATCTGAGTTTTGCTTGAGACCAGCGGTGCTCTGTGTGGTGACATTTTTATCACAGGGATATTGGAATATAGCTCACAGATTTTATAACTGGCAATTCACATAGCTGGTTTATTCAAGTAGTTCTTTTGTCTAGTGTCTGTCTAGAAAGACACACCCAATGGTCTTTTTGAGTGACATTTGATAAGCCACTCCCTTTTGAATTGGGTTATAAAATACTGTAACACCAGAGCCTCTGTCTCTTTGTATCCTGCTCCTGCTAAAAGATGGATGATGTTGGACACAGAGAATCTGGCTAAGTATTTCTGGGATAATATTCTGTGTAGCAGTATTGCACAATTGGGGTTAGTGTAGAAAAGTTGCCCTGTATCTTAAAATGTGGACTGTATCTGTAAAATAGATTGATATATATATACCTGTAAATATTTATCTTATTATTAACATATATTGAGTCCTAAATAAACTGTTTGACAAATAATGGAGGCCCTCTCATAGAGTTTATTTCACAATTTATCTGTGTTGGTTTTAGTGGTTTCACCATAGAGATTTAGTATATTATATTCAGTAGAAAGTAGAGATATTTTAAATTAATAGATAACCACACTCTGCAGGTCCTGAGTGGCACTTATACTGTTTGATTAACCCCTATAGTAGTATGAATTAGAGCATGTCATTGTTTGACTATTATGGCCCTTTATGTGCATTATGAAATGCTCAAACACTTAGCACTTAAATATACCTCTATCTCTCTGTCACAGAGGGAACAATAATTGAGAGCCCTCTCCAGCCTCATCCCCAGTTCTATTTGCTGTTATTTCTAGGGAGGCCATTCACTAAAGTACACACAAAATAATAAAGCAACAGGACATTTAGAAGAGGCTGGAGAAGACCCTTAGGGAATCTACCACCCACATATGACCTCTCTAGGGAGCGTCATTTGCTCTTCCCTACAGCTGCCTCATGCTTAGCTATATTCTACCACCATCACCATGTAGGGGAGATTTTCTAATAAGTCAGTGCTGTGTGGTCTTCTTAGGATTCTAGTAAGGGAGATATTATTGCATCTCCTTATTTTCCACAGTAAAGAGATACACGCAGTAAAAAAGATTAATGCAATGCAAGCCTAAATTAGACTTTGGACTTTCTATTTACTTATCTATTTACTTATCTATTTACTTTAGAGTTTGCATTTTGTACTTTACTATGTTTGTACTTTGTACTTTGTATTTTGTTTTTTTTGGGTAGAGCAGTATATTTATGATTGTGAATATTAGAAACTTTAGTTGAAGTTTGTAGTTTTCTGAGTAAATTGAGATTCATAGGGGCCGATTTATCAAGCTCCGTATTTATAGGGGCCGATTTATTCATAGGGGCCGATTTATCAAGCTCTTGAAGGGTCACCGGAAACAGAAGTTATGAAGCAGCGGTCTAAAGACGCAACTTCAGTCCCACACACTTAAAAATGACGTTTTTTCATTGGATTCCCATTGCGCCGGTATTATGAGTTTTGCGTTCTGGCTAAAAAGTGAGTGTTACAGCCTAAAACGACAAGATCCGTAGCGCCATCTAAAGTCAGTAGTTATGAGTTTTATGCTACAAATCTGTAACATAAAACTCACAACTAAACTGCTACAAAATACACTAAACACCCATAAACTACTTATTAACCCCTAAACCGAGGCCCTCCCGCATCGCAAACACTATATTAAACTTATTAATTCCTAATCTGCCGCTCCTGACTTCGCCGCCACTAAATTTTTTTATTAACCCCTATTCCGCCGCTCCCTCACATTGTCGCCCCTATAATAAACTTATTAACCTCTAAACCGCCACCCTCCAGCATCGCAAACACTATTTAAATATTATTAAACCCTAATCTGCCGTCCGCCCACACTGTCGCTATAATAAACCTATTAACCCCTAAACCGCAAGCCCCCCACAACGTAATATACTAAAATAAACTATTAACCCCTAAACAGAAAGCCCCCCCATATCGAAATAAACTAAATTAAACTAGTAACCCCTAAACCTAACCACCCCCTAACTTTATGTTAAAATTACAATTTCCCTATCTTAAATTAAATTAAAACTTACCTGTCAAATTAAAAAAATAATGTAAACTAACAATCAAACTACAGGTATACCTCACTTTACAGCGATTCGCTAATACAGCGCTTTGTTCAACCTCCAAGCATTGAAACAGTGCTGTAAATCATTGTGAGATTGCGAGAAAAGTGACTGGCACCATTTTGTTATGCTTAGTTCAGTCTGTTAACTGCATTACAGTGCAATCTGTGTCTCAGTGCTATAGTCTGGCAAATTTTACTACAGTAATTGTCACTATTTTACAGGTACAGTATTTATTGAATACTGTGCTGTGCTAGTGTTAAACTAAACGTAGCACTATTGCACCCCTAATATATGTTAGTTCAAACATGTTTTTAAGATTTTAAACACTGAAAAGAAAGCTAAAACTGCCTTGTTTCACTTTAAGGCGGTTTTCACTTTACAGCGGGGCTCCCGTCCCTAACCCGCTGTATGAGCGGGGTATACCTGTATTATAATTATTAAACTAAAATTAAACTAACTACCAATTAAATAAAACTAAACTACCAATAAAAAAATCCTAACACTACACAAAAAATAAAAACTAATTCGAATTAGCCAATAGATGAGAGCTGCTTAAATCCTATTGGCTGATTTGAATAGCCAATAGGATTTTAACAGCCCTAATTCCTATTGGCTGATTCAAAATTTTCAGCCAATACGAATGCAAGGGACGCCATCTTGAATCGCATCCCTTGCATTGAAGATTCAGTGTATGGCGGCGACCGTATGAAGAGGATGCTCCGTGCTGGATGTCCTTAGGATGGACCCGCTCCGCGCCTCCGGGATCAAGATAGAAGATGCCGTCTGGATGAAGACTTCGCGCTGCTTGGATCAGGACGTCGCCACCGGGATGAAGATTGAAGAGGCCGCCTGGATGAAGACTTCGCCGGGATGAAGATCATTCAAGCAGGACTTCAAAAACTGTAAGTGGATCGTCAGGGGGTTAGTGTTAGGCTTTTCTAAGGGTTTATTGGGTGGGTTTTATTTTTTAGTTTAGGGTCTGGGCAGTAAAAGAGCTAAATGTCATTTTATGGGAAATGCTCATACAAATGCCCTTTTCAGGGCAATGGGTAGCTTAGGTTTTTTTAGATAGTTTTTTTATTTTGTGGGTTTGGAGGGTGGGGGTTTGTAATGTTAGTGGGTCTTTGTAAAAAAAAATTCAATAAAAGAGCTGATATCTTTAGGGCAATGCCCTACAAAAGGCCCTTTTAAGGGCCATTGGTATTTTATTCTAGATTAGGTTTTTGATTTTGGGGTGTTTTTTTTATGGGTATAAGAATAGGAATATTTTTTTTATTTTTGATAATTTGCTGTTATTTTGTGTAATGTATATTTTTAGGGGGTGTTTTTTCTTAGCAAAAGAGCTGTTTATCTCAGGGCAATGCCCTACAAAATGCCATTTTAAGGGCCCCCCAAAAGGCCCTTTTAAGGGCCCTTGGTAGTTTATTCTAGAGTAGGGTTTTTTATTTTGGGGTGTTTTTTTAAGGGTATTAGAATAGGATTAATCTTTATTTTTTTGGATAATTTCGTGTGTTTTTTGTAATGATAGGTTGTTGTTTTTTTGTAATGGTAGTTTTTTTTATTTCACAGGTAAGTTTGTATTTATTTTAACTAGGTAGTTAGTAAACAGTTAATAACTATTTACTAACTAGTCTACCTAGTTAAAATAAATACAAACTTACCTGTGAAATAAAATTAAAACCTAAGCTAGCTACAATATAACTATTAGTTATATTGTAGATAGATTAGGTTTTATTTTACAGGTAAGTATTTAGTTTTAACTAGGTATTATTTAGTTAATAATTGTAAAGTTAATTTAGATCTAATTTAATTATGTTAAAGTTAAGGGGAGTTAGGGTTAGGTGTAGGGGTTAATATAGTTTAATTAAGCTTGTTGCGATGTGGGGGGCTGGCGGTTTAGGGGTTATTAAATGTAGTATAGTGGTGGCGATATCGGGAGCGGCAAATTAGGTGTTAATAATTTTATTTAGGTAGCGGCAATATAGGGAGCGGCAGATTAGGGGTTAATAACTGTAGGCAGGCGTCAGCGATGTTGGGCGCAGCAGATTAGGGGTGTTTAGACTCGGGGTTTATGTCAGGGTGTTAGGTTTAAACAGTATTTTTATTTCCCCATAGAAAATTTCCGCAATCGCAGGTGTTAGTTTTTTTTTGCCGGCTCTCCCCATTGATGTCTATGGGGAAATCATGCACGAGCACGTCTCAGCAGTGCTCTGATTGTGTGCGGTATGGAGCTCAACGCAACCATATTGCACTCAAAAGGCGCTTGCTATAGGAAATTAAATAACGTAACTTTTGTTGCGTTCCTAATTTCTCTATAGCGCTCAAAACTCTTAAAAAATATCTTAGCCTATTGTGGGTACCCACCGGCTTCTCCGTTCTTTTTTGTTGCTGCAATAATATGTTATTAAATTAATAACGATAATACAATGCTTACGATGATGAGGTGAACGACGTAGGCATTGTGCCATAGTGGGATGGCGCTACATTTAATTACACTATTCAGAAAGGCACGCAATTTTAAAACATATAAATAGTTTCTTTGTGGAGTTAAACCACGGAAACCGAATAAGGATACGGGGGTTATACTTTTTATTTTAATTCCCTCTTATTCTTCTCTCTTTGCTCTGCATAGAGCACACCACTAAACATATAAAAAATATATTATTTTTTAGATTTGTATCATCTCACACCTTTAAATGACATTAAATACCTTTTGCTTTTGTGTAGAAATAGTTCTTGTCCCACGCTCCCTAGTAATGGCAAAAAGCTAATTCTGTAACCTGCAAGTTTTGCAAGTTAAGTAGTTGGTTTAGGCAATTTGTAGCATGTTCAAAACCCAGGTTACAGTTTTTTGTTTTTGGCCTCTCAAGGGAGAGTGGGACAAAGCACAAATTTTTTAATCTCGAAATACACAACACACTTATTAAACTGATAGAAAAAAACTAATGTATGTGAGACAAGGGACTCAATGTTTTAAACATTGTCACAATAGCACTATGTTATAAATGTATCTGCATAGTGATCGTGATCGCAGGTGAAAGATTCTAAAGGGGTGAAATCACTGTTAGAAGGCAGTCTCGCCAAGAGGCGTTTTACTCCACTTTAGTTTGGGAGGGGATGGCACTTCCAGAATGTTAAAATCAATTGCCATCTTTAATTAAGGTGTATTGTAAATTATCCTTTTAGACCAGGAGTATCAACCTCATTGTATTCAGGGGGCCAGTGGTCAATTGTTCTTTTCCCATGGGGGCCATTTAACAGACAGCCAGATTACGAGTTTTGCGTTATGAGCAGCTCGGCAATAACTTGCAAGTTATTTTCACCGCTCACCTTTAATAGCGCTGCTATTACAGGTTTGCAAAAGCCCGACGTTAGCACGCAATATGGCAGTTTGAGCTCCATACCGCACACAAATACCAGCGCTGCTATAAGCTGGTTTTACGTGCTTGTGCACGATTTCCCCAGCTAAAAAGAGCCTAACACCTGCAATAAAGGAGCGTAAAGATCCGTAGCGCAGCCCCATTGATTCCTATGGGGAAAGAAAATGTATGTTTACACCTAACACCCTAACATAAACCCCAGAGTCTAAACACCCCTAATCTGCCGCCCCGACATCGCTGACACCTACATTACACATATTAACCCCTAATCTGCCGCCCCTGACATCGCCGCCACCTACCTACACTTATTAACCCCTAATCTGCCCCTAAATTTCTTTTTTATTTTGTGTAATTTGGTGGGGTTTTTTTTTTGTTGTAATTTAGTTAATTGTATTTAATTAATGTAATTTATTTAATTTTAGTGTAATGTTAGGTGTTAGTGTAGGACAGGTTAGGTTTTATTTTACAGGTAAATTTGTATTTATTTTAACTAGATAGTAAATAGTTAATAACTATTTACTAAATAGTCTACCTAGTTAAAAAAAAAGTCAAACTTAGCTGTGAAATAAAAATAAAACCTAAGCTAGCTACAATGTAACTTTTAGTTATATTGTAGCTAGCTTAGGGTTTATTTTATAGGTAAGTATTTAGTTTTAAATAGGAATTATTTAGTTAATAATAGTAATTTTTATTTAGATTTATTTTAATTATATTAAAGTTAGGGGTGTTAGGGTGTTAGGATTAAAAAAAAAGTTTAATCTGTTTGAAACTATTATTGATGTCAACAGATTAGTTAGGGATCTTATTCTGAGAAAAACATTTTCTAACAGAGATTTCCAATATTCCAACCAGGCCCTGGATAACTCTTCCCTTGGCAATGTGGATTATGACCTACCCAGCATCCATGACATCATGGATTTCAATGAAGGGTGTGATTTTTTTACTCTGCAGGGTTTATCAGTAGAATCCACTACCTTCCCACCCCATTCTGCCAAATCTGCGCATACTGGGTATAAACCAAAATCTATCTTTTACCCTACTAAGGAGAGAGGCCCCTTTTTGGAAGCCTTTCATCATAGGGTGGAAGAAGACTTGATCAAATTAACAAGGTATCATAAAAGGGAATACAACAACTTGTCCATGGAACAATTGCAAGCCATTGACAGCCTGAAAGCAAGAGATACGATTTTCATCAGGCAGGCTGACAAGGGCGAGAGCATTGTTGTCCTGGACAAAGTATCATATATCCTAGAAGCGGAAAGACAGATTAATGATCCTGAGGTCTACTTAAGCTTACATAAAGATCCCACTTCAGACTTTAAACTGAAACTTGTTGACTTGTTGGACGTTGGGCTGGAACTAGGGATTATGGATCAGGAAACTTTTGATTTTCTTAATGTTCCTATCTTCCATCACCTCCCCAAGGTCCATAAATCCTTGGAGGAGGTGAAGGGAAGACCTATTGTTTCAGGTATTGGTTCCCTTTTTGAGAACCTTTCAGGCTGGGTTGAATCCCTACTCCAGCCCATAGTCTACCAATTACCTTCCTATCTTAAGGATACGGCCCATCTTCTTTGTAGCCTTGACAAAATTGTTTGGGATAAACTGTTGATGTGGTTAGTCTTTATTCCACTATCCCACATGAATTTGGTCTAGAGGCAATAAAAAATTCTTTGGACATGTATACCACTTTTGATGAGAACCTAAAAAGTTTTTTGATTAGGGTCATCGAGTTCCTTCTAGTCCACAACTATTTTAAGTTTGGAGATGGCTTCTACCTACAGAGACGTGGGACCGCTATGGGGGCTAAATTTGCCCCCGCCTATGCCAACCTTTTTATGGGTTGGTGGGAGCGGTCCCACGTCTTTGGGGAACAGAACCTGTTTAGATCCAACATTAAGACATACAAGAGATATATTGATGATCTCTTTTTTTGTGTGGACTGTAGGGGACGACAGAAGGCCAGACTTTATCAAATATCTTAATGAAAATCAGGTTAATCTCAAATTCACTGCTGTGTCAGAATCTGAACAGATTCCATACTTGGATGTTACTCTGAAGGGAATAGTTTCCACAGGTAAAGTAGTCACCAGTCTGTACAGGAAGCCCATTTCTTCCAATACTATACTCCATGCGAAGTCTTCACATCCCAAACATACGGGCTTTGGTGTTGCCAAAGGTCAGTTCATTAGACTTAAGCGAAATTATACTGATGAGTCAGACTTTCTGAGAGAGGGAGATACTTTGAGAAATCAATTATTAGAACGTTTGTATTCAAGTAAGACTGTGAATAGGGCATGCCTTGAGGTTAAAAGACTGGACAGAGGTATTCTACTGCAAGGAATAAACACCCAGAGTAAGTTTAAGTGTCAAGAGGATAGACCCTGTTTTGTAACCACCTTTAGTCCACAGTTTAATGAAATCTGTGACATAATTAAAAAGCACATGTCAATTATAACAGGAGAGGAAGGACTATGTGTCAAGAGGATGTAGTTTTATCTCCAAAAGGGGTACTACATTAGGGAATATCTTGGCTCCCTCCATGGTACAAAATAAACAAACTAGAATAAGCAGCTGGCTCACTTTGAAAGGACACTACAAGTGTCTTTTTTCACAATGCATAGCCTGTAACCATATAAGATCTACTAAACAGTTCCAATCATATGTAACACATAAGGTTTTTGATTTGAGTGAATGCACTAATTGTCGCACAATGTGTGTAATTTACCTTGCAGAGTGTTCCCAGTGTAAATTACAGTATGTGGGGTGTACCTCGAGAGAGGCACGCTCACGCATTAGGGAGCATCTCAACAATATTGAGCAAGGAACAGACTGTTCAGACCTTGTGCTCCATTTTATTCACTCTCATGACAAAAATGTTACTACCTTTAATTGGTTTGTTATTGAACGTATACAAATTGGCCCTAGGGGTGGAGATAAAATAGCAAAAATGTTTTACAGGGAAGCCTTCTGGATATTTCTTCTTAGAACCAGAAGACCACTGGGATTAAACATCAGTGGTGATATAATCAATTTTTGGAAAAGGATTTAATGATTGGTGTTTCCATTAAATTGGTTTAATACTCATTACTTACATTCACACTATAATCTTACCTGAATAGCTATTGTCTTAATGAGAATTTATATGATATGCTTAAAATAATTTAGTATGTATGCTTTTCATAGTAAGGAACATTGTTTTTTCTTTTACATGTTTTAGAGTGTACTGGGTAACTAGAGTAGGAGTGTAATCATTTCAGTTAATCCTTTCCATGTATGATGTAATAGCAAGAATATTAATACTCTGTATAGCTTTTTGAGTTTTTTCATGACGTCTTTTTTGTAAATAATTTATCACATTTGTTAGTTAATTAGCTGCTGCCCTTTGCACTTTGCTTGATCACAGTGGCTATTTAAGTCCTACATGGTCACTGATTGGGCATCTACGATTAAGGCATACTAGCCAAAACGCGTCAGATGCAAGGCTGACAGCACTGCCTGTGTGCAGTTTTATCTATCTGCCATCGTTGTTTCAATGAAGGAGAATTAAAGGTTATTTTACCTTACCTGGAGGCTCGCTGGTTTTCTTTATGTTCTGGGTGTTAGGGTTAGGGTTAGACTTAGGGGTTAATATATTTATTTAGTGTTAGTGATGTGGGAGGCCAGAGGTTTAGAGGTTAATAACTTTAGTATAGTGGCGGCAACATTGGGGGCAGCAGATTAGGGGTTAATACTATTTAACTAGTGTTTACAATGCAGGAGTGTGGCGGTTTAGGGGTTAATATGTTTATTATAGTGGCGGCGATGTTCGGAGCGGCAGATTAGGGGTTAATAATTGTATTTTAGTGTTTGCAATGCGGGAGGGCCTCGGTTTAGGGGTTAATAGGTAGTTTATGGGTGTTAGTGTACTGTGTGACACTTTAGTTATGAGTTTTATGCTACAGCTTTGAAACGTCAAACCCATAACTACTGACTTTCAGTTTACGGTACGGATCTTGTAGTTATGGGCTGTACAAGATTAGTGTATAGCCATATAGGAGTTATTTCTGTGATACATATAAGGTCACATTAATTTGTTTCTATTTTAAACGTCAGCGCTTTTATTATTATTTTTTTTATATATATTGTATATTCATTTTACCT